>NW_025536558.1:0-55773 GCF_020615455.1 Coregonus clupeaformis
TATCATTAATAACTGACACAATTCTATAATGAATACATATTAGAATAATAATACATAAGCGTGACCAAATTACTGTATTGTGATTGTTTAGTGTTTTAATTACTCAACAAGTAGTGCCCCAAGGTGGGATCGAACCGTGTCTCAAAAGCAGTAGAGAAAGTCAAATAAGGTCACCAAAATGTCCATTATGGCTATACACATATGGCTCCCGTGAACTATGAGCCAATTGTCTTAGTGGACTGCGCCACCAATCAGTCATACTAGACTGAAATGATAAGCAGAAACTTTGAATTTGGTCATATGCGGAAATGTGTCTTTTGAATTTTGTGTAAAGTCAGTAGTCTAGTCAAGGAAGCATCATGCAAAATATATTGGCACACTTCACTTACCAAGACCATTGCCAAATAAGGCGAGGTGTCACCTGCTTTTATAGTAAGCCTTGAGGTGGTATCACCCAAAACACTTAGAAGGGAGTGTATTTCATACCGAACCCAGTTCATTGTAACTAAATAGAGGGGTAGTAGTTCATTGTAACCCTAGATAGAGGGGTAGTAGTTCATTGTAACCCTAGATAGAGGGGTAGTAGTTCATTGTAACCCTAGATAGAGGGGTAGTAGTTCATTGTAACTAAATAGAGGGGTAGTAGTTCATTGTAACCCTAGATAGAGGGGTAGTAGTTCATTGTAACTAGATAGAGAGGTAGTAGTTCATTGTAACTAGATAGAGGGGTAGTAGTTCATTGTAACCCTAGATAGAGGGGTAGTAGTTCATTGTAACCATAGATAGAGGGGTAGTAGTTCATTGTAACCCTAGATAGAGGGGTAGTAGTTCATTGTAACTAGATAGAGGGGTAGTAGTTCATTGTAACCCTAGATAGAGGGGTAGTAGTTCATTGTAACTAGATAGAGGGGGAGTAGTTAATTGTAACCCTAGATAGAGGGGTAGTAGTTCATTGTAACCCTAGATAGAGGGGTAGTAGTTCATTGTAACCCTAGATAGAGGGGTAGTAGTTCATTGTAACTAGATAGAGAGGTAGTAGTTCATTGTAACTAGATAGAGGGGTTGTAGTTCATTGTAACCCTAGATAGAGGGGTAGTAGTTCATTGTAACCCTAGATAGAGGGGTAGTAGTTCATTGTAACCCTAGATAGAGGGGTAGTAGTTCATTGTAACTAGATAGAGGGGTAGTAGTTCATTGTAACTAGATAGAGGGGTAGTAGTTCATTGTAACTAGATAGAGGGGTAGTAGTTCATTGTAACTAGATAGAGGGGTAGTAGTTCATTGTAACTAGATAGAGGGGTAGTAGTTCATTGTAACCCTAGATAGAGGGGTAGTAGTTCATTGTAACTAGATAGAGTGGTAGTAGTTCATTGTAACTAGATAGAGGGGTAGTAGTTCATTGTAACCCTAGATAGAGGGGTAGTAGTTCATTGTAACTAGATAGAGGGGTAGTAGTTCATTGTAACCCTAGATAGAGGGGTAGTAGTTCATTGTAACCCTAGATAGAGGGGTAGTAGTTCATTGTAACTAGATAGAGGGGTAGTAGTTCATTGTAACTAGATAGAGGGGTAATAGCCAACCCATTGCTTCACCTTCTACCAAACTCACACAGGGATGATCAGACAGGGTAAGGGAATCTTCGTTAAGGAGCCAACCCCCGAGCCCTAATGGTGATCGGATCTTTCTCCTAACTCTGTGTTTGTTCATCAGGTGTAACTGGGTTTACCTTTTTGCAGTGTGTGACATGCACCCAGATGGATCTAATAGGACTTGATAGGGCCCTTCCCAACAGGCCTGCTTCCAGTTTTTCTTCTTTTAGGGACTGGATCCACACCCAGTCTCCTGGTGTGATAGAGTGGGTCACCTTCTCCTTTAGTTCACCTGTGGGGCACAAAACCTCTGACATACGGGTGTGGTTAATAAACTATCTTCACACATACATGTTCAGCTCTCAATTTCTATTGTTGTTTTTTTATTTTTATTTAATCCTATCACTATTATTTAATCATATCACTATTATTTAATCCTATCACTATTATTTAATCCTATCACTATTATTTAATCCTATCACTCCCCCTTTTTGACACATGATTTGCCCATGTGTCAATATTACCACCTTTCTAAACCATTCCTTATGCAATTTATCATCCAATTGCCATGCCTTTCATTTTTGAGATTATCTTTTGCTTCTTTATTGCTCCTCCCACTTCCTTTGTCTTTTATGGCAGCTAAATTCAACTTTCATCCAGTTCAGAATCAATTAGTAATCCAATCAATCAATCTCTTATCTTGTAAAAACACTTATGTTTAGTTCAAACTCTGTTCTACCCAGGCTCTCCCGGGCTTGACCTGAAGACTAATTGTTGGACATGACAAGTCTATTTTTTAAGTCACCTAAGTCTTCTGTCTAGCAACAAAGAATAAAAATCTTTATGTTCATGATTAACCCAGTTATATCTAATAGCCCACCAAAAAACTTCATCATCTTTAAATCACTACCAATGTCATATCCCTCGTTACTCTCTACCATTTGGATAACATCCCTGATGTATGTATGCCTCCTTAGAGTTCCAAATTAATTTACCATGGGCT
Organism: Coregonus clupeaformis; assembly: GCF_020615455.1. Lineage (NCBI taxonomy): Eukaryota > Metazoa > Chordata > Actinopteri > Salmoniformes > Salmonidae > Coregonus > Coregonus clupeaformis. The sequence goes on from NW_025536558.1 coordinate 2,593, forward strand.
ACCATTGCCTTCCCATAGATAAGATCACTTAATTAACCCGTATGCAGTACATAATGGAGTACGCAAACTTTACAGCACTTTATCATTACCAATAAGCTCATCATTTGTTTTTGTTTTAACGGTTTTGGCGCTTCAAATATAGCAGTTTTCCTGGATGAGTTTAACATTCGCCCCTCCTGTGTTATAGTGTGTCCTAGGTAAATGACCTCGCTCTACCAAAGTTGAAGTTTCTTTTTGCTCACTTTGTGTCCCTGTTCTGCCAGGAAGGTTAACAATTGGATTGTATCCCTCTTACATCCCTCCTGAGTGGGATTAGCCAATAGAATATCATCTACATAAACTAACATTTGCGTCCTTCCCTATGTTCAAACTTTCCCAAATTCTTAGTTATAGCCTGGTCTAAGATTGTAAGACTTTCCGAGTAGCCTTGAGGCATCCTAGCCTAAGTCCATTTCCTTCCCTGAAAAGTAAAGCCAAACCACCCCTGACTATCCGGATGAACTTGGATACTAAAGAAAGCATTAGCTAAATCTATCACTGTAAAATAGGAGTTCTCTGGTTTCAATTGGTTCAGCATTGTATGTGGATCTTGTACACATAGAACTCTGGGAATGATATTTCTATTAAACTAACTGTAAGTCCATGACCATCCTCCAGTCGGCGCTAGGTGCCTCCTTTCTAACAGGAAATATTGGAGAGTTGCATTGTGCCTCATCTCCAGGAATTATCACCCCTCCCTTAAGTAAATGCTCAAATGTAGGTGTTATCCCTTTTATTGCTTCTGGTTTCATAGTATATTGCTTTTGGTATGGTCTATTATCGAATCGAGGAATCACTTGTACTGTAGCTACCCCCTTAATTAGTCCTACATCTGTTGTCCTTGTGACCATAATTTGAACGGAATTGCTGCTAACTCAGCCTCCTGTTCCTGAGTTAAGAAAATCTCTTCCTGTCATCCGTTAAAATTTATCTCCAGATGGACACTGGGCTGGGTTTTTGCTCTCCAATTTAACTTTCTTCTATATCTCCCAGTGGAGTGGCCATACTGATCCCCATTTGGTGTATTCTGCCAGTCAGTAATGTTTTCCCCCTGTTTTATCCATTTACCTAGTGATAACCATTCCTCTGAATGTTCTTTCACTAGGGCAACATGGGGGCTCCACCTTTCTCTGTACAGCCTCTGGTGCTGTGAACCCATTTTAACCCAATTTGAAAAAACAACAATCACAAATAGCCAGGCCTCACTCAATTTGATAGCTCACTTTTATGACCTAAATACTGCCTAACTGAGATGAGCTAATCTCTTTCTCCTAGTTATAATCTAAAGATGGTAGTACACACAAAACATGATAGATATTCCCAGTCTTAACCCATCAATAATTGTTTGTATCATTCTAATTCCTCATATCTAATCCATTAAACCACTCAAAATTCCTCGAGTATACAATGATTATTTAATTGATTACCCTAACTCTGCTACATGTGATCTCATCTCAAATGATCCATTTATCAATTATTTATTCAACGCCCTAGGAAAATCTGTCTCCCCTTCTATTGTTCCTGTCTCCCCTGTAAATGTCATATTTGAGTTTTTAGCCAATACAATCACGGTTACATCAAATGTTCCCTCATTTAATGGTATTTTCTTCCTAATATAACTTCCCTAAATAAGATTAAATCCCCTGCCTTCCTCTACTATCCTTATATCATTACTGGATCAATGATAATAACTGTAATAACTATCAATAATACTTTTTTCTGATAATGTTATAATTGTAGCCTATTCCATCACTTTAATTTAAAATATAAGTTTATGTAACAAATCCATAACCCACTACAGGCTGGCGCTATTCCCCAGCACAACAGCCAATGCATACTTTCATCCTAACCAAAATAAATTATCGTTTTAAAATCGTCCAATTATTCTGTATTTTCCCGCTAACCCATTTCAGTTCGCTATTCAATTTATTTAACTGTTCTCTCTGATTATAACCTAATTAATAAAACAAATACTTGCTATCGTTTATCAGCATACGCTTAATGACATTCCTACCATCTGAACTATACTGTCTCTCACCCTCCCCTTGCTCCTTCGGGGAGAGCGCATGGTAACCTTATAACATATTTTCATAGACTTTTCTAGAATACTTCTATTTAAGCTATCTAATTCAACCTTTCACATTTCTCAATCCACATAGTAATCTAGGTATATAGCCCCACTGCGAAAGCTTTGTCTACTGTCCCTACCTGTGTTCGAACCAGGGACATCGCCAGTCACTCCACACCATCTGTGATGCTCTCAAAGTAACTACTCCCAGCTCGTCACTCGTTTGGTGACGTCACCAAATGAAAATCGCAGTAGCTTTCACCTCAGCAAAAAACTCTCTCTCCTTTTGATTCCCTATTGTATGATTTAGTTTTTCTATTTAACCCATAAACACGCTACAAATAGTCCATTCAACATTACCAAACCAAATACTCCATCGTACCCATTCAATCAACACATCAGCCGTGGAATTTACACTCATAAATGCAGATTGTTACTCCATGCCTTGAAATGATAAATAGATTTCCACTAATAGTACCATTAATGATCTCATCTTACCCTCTGACACAAAATGAAGTTCCCTCACTGTACTACGTTAGCTCTACCATGATAATTAGTTCAATTTAACCCTCTATTTGCTTTGTACTATATTATACATTACGTCTAAAACAACATTACTTATGGTCAGTTTATTCCAATCATATTATCCAACAACGCCACAATCTTAAACTCATATGGGGCGGCTGGCAGTTTAGTGACCAATAGCGCCGCGCCAACAACCGAGAGGTCGCCGGTTCCAATCCCCGAGCCGACCAGGCGAAAAATCTGCCGATGTGCCCTCGAGCAAGGCACTCAACCCCAATTGCTCCCATAAATCGCTCTAGACAAGAGCGTCTGCCAAATTACCAAAAATGCAAATGTAAACATTCTCTACTTTCTCACCCATGACGCTCGGGTGAGCAAGTTCAGAACATTTCGTCAGAAACCCACATGCGTTCCCAGCCATCTCCCAGTCTTTTCATGGCTCCAAAAGCCACACTTTCGCTCTCTCCAGCCCCTCCCCTCGCAACTCTACCTTTTTTGTCCAGGGGGAAACAGGCTTTTTGAGGAGCTGTGAGGAGCTGTTTCTCATCCCAGCGCGCCTCCAATATTCCGCCGTTACTCAAAGCACTCCAGTCCATTTATTTAAATCAAATAATTCCCACCTAATTAGTTAAAGTTGGTGCACGTTTATAAACCGAATTATTTCGGTCTAATTGTTTAACCAGTATTTTGCACGGTCAAACATCAAACGTCAAATCAAATACTAAACCGAATTGCTTCGACACAACTATTCAAAAGCAGTATTATGCTATGTCAAACACCAAATGTTATATTTCAAATATATCAATTCAAACGTTCTAGTTCAGTCACACTCATTCATCACTTTAGTTTTATGTTCCCAATTGTTTTTAACGGGTTATATGGTTTAAGCAACCACAAATCCAACAGTTATTTCCAAATTATACCGTTTGAACAGCCACAAACGTCTTTTGATTCCCAATTTGTTTTCTATCAAGGTATACAGGTTTATCATTCACACTTTCATGCATACGACAACACTCGTACTGTCTAACTTTTTATAGTACCTCCTATGGGTGTCTTTTGTTAACGTTTGCACAATTTAAACCTTATTTCCTATTTGTATTTCTCATTATTTACTGTTTTAAAATATTATTTGTATTCACAGCCAAAAATGGTACACAGTTAAGCGTAGTATACAGTTATCACACAGCAAAAATAGTACACAGTTATCGCCCTCACTCACAATACACAGTCATAATCCTATCATACAGTCAAATATGTCACACAGTCATCAATGACACCCATGTCACACAGTCATAAATGACACCCATATCACACAGTCATAAATGACACACTTATATTCCACACACAATCTATTTGGGCACACAGCTTCTTCTACTATCTTTAAAAAATACTCAGCTGAACCTAGCCATATCCTCGAAGTTATGGACCTTGCCAGTCGCTAGTATTTATCTAAAATTTCCCGAACCTAGCCGTATCTCAGTTACGGACCTTGTCGGTGTAATTCTTCGAACCTTAGTCGTACTGTCGTAGTTACGAACCTTGCCGATAGCAATTACTTAAACCAATTATTCCCTATATCTTCCGAACCTTAGCCGTATTGTCGCAATTACGGACCTTGCCGGTAGATTTCAGTATTGTCTCCTGAACCTAGCCGTATCTTAACGGACCTTGCCGGTAGAACCAACACTCTCTGGTACCATGGTTTTAAACATCACATTTAGCAAAGGCTTGCATGTCACAATATTGTGCTTATCTACTCATAATAGTTTCATAATTTAGTTCACTTACATCAGACAGTTGTTTCACAAAATTAATTTGGATAAAGCCAATGTGCAGATCTTCAGTTATTTAACAATAGGTATCTGCTTACCTTTTTAGAAGCCCGGGCAGTTTGTGAAACATACGGTTCGATTAAAGAGTTGACCAAATGGGCCGGACAGTATCCAGCGAAGTCCCTTCTACCAGACGCGTCGGGTCACCAATTGTCAAAGTCGCGTTAATTCAAATCTGGTATTAGGAACAAAAGAGGTCAACACGACTTCTAAGATATACTAGTTATTTTAATTAATGCAAAAACCTTCAATGGTAAATATGATGTTTCATATATACGGGCTCTCTGAGATGACTCGCAGGACACCCCAGACAACTAACACATTGTTTCAGATTCAATACTCAAATACTCTGACAGAGGGAATTTCCCACTTCTCTGCTGGCCAATTAGAGTAGAGGCTTGAGCGTGGTTTAAACTTTCTCAGCCAATCCGTTGGTTCAGGGGTTGGTCTCATCTCCTCGGCGCCATTTGTTGCACACTTCAGCCAGTCACAAGATTATCATAACAACCTATCATAGTGAGAAGAGCCAGCTCCCTTAGACATCATTCCTATGTCCAAGGAAGGTTCACAGATCACAAAGAACCAGTATAGTCTAGCATTTGAAGATACAATCCTTATCTTATTTTACCCCCTAAAACAGCTCTTCACATCAATCACAGCCTTGCCAGGTGTCACAACCTACATTAGCCCAGTCAAGAATGCATTCTTTCTAAGTTAGTCATCCCATCAATTTAGGAGAATAATAAATCCCCAATACTCACTGGTCATCCCCAAAGCCAACACCTCCTTTGGCCGCCATTCCTTCCAGTTCTCTGCTGCCAGTGACTGGAACGAACTGCAAAAATCTCTGAAGCTGGAGACTCTTATCTCCCTCACTAACATTAAGCATCAGTTGTCAGAGCACCTTACCGATCATTGCACCTGTACACAGCCCATCTGAAATTAGCCCACCCAACTACCTCATCCCCATATTGTTATTTATTTTGCTCATTTGCACCCCAGTATCTCTATTTGCACATCATCTCTTGCACATCTATTATTCCAGTGTTAATACTAATTGTAATTATTTTGCACTATGGCCTATCTATTGCCTTACCTCCATAACTTGCTACATTTGCACACACTGTATATATATTTTCTGTTGTATTTTTGACTTTATGTTTTGTTTTACCCCATATGTAACTCTGTGTTGTTGTTTTTATCACACTGCTTTGCTTTATCTTGGCCAGGTCGCAGTTGTAAATGAGAACTTGTTCTCAACTAGCTTACCTGGTTAAATAAACATTAAATAAAATAAATAAATAAAAATTATTTGTATGTTGGCCGAATCCCAACGTTTCAGTTGAACGGAAGTGAAGGCGGAGCCTGGCTCTTTTCTCTTGTGACTTTACGCTCCGTGCAGAGTACAACACCAGACAACATGATTGAATAAAGGAGGAATGTTAAAATGATATCGGACTGTAACTTTTGAAAATGAGCTAAGCAGACTACTGCTGTATTATTATTTGTATGTTGGCGGAAGTCCTATTTTTCAGTCGAACGGAAGTGAAGGTGGATTCACATGTTCTCTATTCTCCATTTTGTCTTGTGACTTTAGGCAGAGAGTCACATGTTGAAATATAACGTCTCGGTCCTCTACCTCCCTGATCTAAAAGGTCCGTAGACTAGAGATAAACATCTAGTTAACTTCGCCTGAACTCTGCAATCGACCATAAACACACGTTTCTACAATGAATCAGGTGAGTTTAGATTAATTTAATCATTTTTATAATGGGTCTTTGTGGCCTGCTTCATGCTTTTACACTGCGCGCATTTAATGGTCCTTGACTTTTGGAAAATCATTTGTGTAGTTTAGCTGGTTACTCGTAGCCAGGCCCGGCGGCAGGATGATCTCGGCAAGGGGCATCAGAAATGACTAAGGGGGGGCACAACTATTTTCGCTTGCTGATATCACAGGATCGATAATAATCGATAGTACAATTACACACAATGTATTTGCAGCCAGGCACGGCTGTCTTGCAGCAAGAATACAGGCTACTGCACCGCTTTACAAACATGGACAATTCATAAATAGCAAGTCATGACAACGCTACACAGCTACATGCACAATACCCAACAATCCAATGCAAAACAGTTGCTAATTACCGTAATAACACTTCCTCATGCCAATACAATGCATTTCCAATCGCGGAAAACAAACAATAATGCACTACCAATGACTTATCGGTACAATGCAGCTAGTTGGAGCTTGCCAGTTGGCTGTAGGCTACTCCACTAGCAGCTTACCCGTTGGCTGTAGGCTACTCCACTAGCAGCTTGCCAGTTGGCTGTAGGCTACTCCACTAGCAGCTTACCATTTGGCTGTAGGCTACTCTACTAGCAGCTTACCAGTTGGCTGTAGGCTACTTCACTAGCAGCTTGCCAGTTGGCTGTAGGCTACTCCACTAGCAGCTTACCAGTTGGCTGTAGGCTACTCCACTAGCAGCTTACCAGCTGGCTGTAGGCTACTCCATTAGCAGCTTACCAGTTGGCTGTAGGCTACTCCACCAGCAGCTTGCCAGTTGGCTGTAGGCTACACCACTAGCAGCTTACCAGTTGGCTGTAGGCTACTCCACTAGCAGCTTGCCAGTTGGCTGTAGGCTACACCACTAGCAGCTTACCAGTTGGCTGTAGGCTACTCCACTAGCAGCTTACCAGTTGGCTGTAGGCTACTCTACTAGCAGCTTGCTAAAAACTGTAAGCAAGCTAGCCTTTTAGCTTCCCACAGATTTAGATGTGGCTTAGTGTTGTAGGTTACGGTCTTGCTGAAAGGTGAGTTCCTCTCCCAGTGTCTGGTGTAAAGCAGACTGAAGCAGTCTTTCCTCTAGGATCTCCCGTTTAGTTTCATCCTGTAAAACTCCCCAGTCTTTGACGATGTCAAGCATTTCCTTACTATGATGCAGCCATCACCATGCTTGAAAATAAGGAGGCAGTTACTCAGTGATGTTGGATTTGCCCCAAACTTAAGGCTTTGCATTTAGGCCCAAAAAGTGTATTCATTTGCCCTGTTAATTTTTTTGCAGTATTACTTTAGTGCCTTGTTGCAAACAAGATCTGAAATATTTATATTCTCCTTTCACTCTTTCATTTAGGTCATTATTGTGGATTATTGTGAATAGTCACATGTACAGGGTTGCAGGTGGTCACTGTGGTCTAAGGCACTGCATCGCACTGCACTGCACAGCGTCGTCCAGGGTAGGGGAGGGAATGGCCGGCAGGGATGTAGCTCAGTTGGTAGAGCATGGCGTTTGCAACGGCAGGGTTGTGGGTTTGATTCCCATGGGGGACCAGTATGAAAAACTAGTCACATGTACAGGGTTGCAGGTCATTATTGTGAATAGTCACATGTACAGGGTTGCAGGTGGTCATTATTGGGGATTATTGTGAATAGTCACATGTACAGGGTTGCAGGTGGTCATTATTGGGGATTATTGTGAACATCTTTGACGTGTCTGGGTGGCTTAATACACCATAAACAACATCATTATTAACAGAGGAAGGGTTAGTCATTCATATCACACAATTACTATTTGTTATTGTTTTGTATTTGTTTGTACAAATGTGTAGAATTTTGTTTTTACTTTGACATTATTTTGTGTAGATGAATTACGGAAAATTATAATCAAATCTATTTCAATCCCACTTTTTAAAGCAACAAAATGTGAAAAAAGTTATATTGGGTGTAGACTTTCCATAGGAACTGTATAGCCTAATAATATTTAGGAAGTTAATTTCCTTGAGAAGATAACTGCCCGTGCTTCTCCATCCATTCATATATAGACTACTCTATTTAATTGAGACCAAACGCTCACCTGATCTGGCATGCCCAACTAGGAGAGGAGAGGTATGGCTGCTGAACTAGGAGTGGAGAGTTATGGCTGCTGAACTAGGACAGGAGAGGTATGGCTGCTGAACTAGGAGAGGAGAGGTATGGCTGCTGAACTAGGAGAGGAGAGGAGAGGCTGCTGAACTAGGAGAGGAGAGGTATGGCTGCTGAACTAGGAGAGGAGAGGAGAGGCTGCTGAACTAGGAGAGGAGAGGTATGGCTGCTGAACTAGGGAGGTTACTAGGAGAGGAGAGGAGAGGCTGCTGAACTAGGAGAGGAGAGAGAGGCTGTGAACTGGTGCTGAACTAGGAGAGGGGAGGCTGCTGAACTAGGAGAGGAGAGGAGAGGCTGCTGAACTAGGAGAGAGAGGTATGGCTGCTGAACTAGGAGAGGAGAGGTATGGCTGCTGAACTTGAAACAGCAAGAAAGATGAGCGGTCCGTTGCACTTTCTCTTGACCTACGTTTTGCACGTAGGATATAGCCTGTCTTTTAGGAGCGGGAATATTTTCAGTCAGAGACAAATAAATGGATAATTAATATATATTGAGAAGGAGAAGACTCAACGCTCGATCCCCATGTTGCGCCTTTTGCTTTGTATTGATAATCACATTTTGGGATTTCACCTCGACTCACGTTGGTTGAGCGTCCCCAACTTATTTCTATTAACAGACACGAACTCCGTTTCGTACCTGCGCAGGTAAACTGCATCCTAACCCTCCCATATGGGAAGGGTTTCGATGTCAGTTTCGCCGGCGCCAGCTTCCTTAGGGAGTTCTGGGGGAAACTCCAGAACTCCCAGAACAAGCAGGGATCCCTGGCAGAAATGTTCGAGGTGATCAAGCAGACGGACAATAGCATCAAAACTGTTATTGTCCGTATGTACAATGAAATGGTACAGCCGGAGGACGTTGGAGTATGGTTGGGCAGGTACTGCAACGTGAAGGGGCCCCTGACCCAGGTGAAGGATCCCGACGGGATCTGGACAGGGGCCTGGAGGGTTACTGTCCAGCAAAGGGGAGGATCCCGGGGCTATGGTGGGTTGAAAGCCATCCCATCCACCATAGTCCTCGGAAAGAACAGGGGCCATGTTCACTACCAGGACCAGCCAAAGCTGTGCCGTAAGTGTGGTGAACATGGCCACCTAGCAGACGCCTGTGAAAAGGTGGTCTGTATGAAGTGCCGGGAGGTGGGCCATCGCTACGAGGAGTGCACGAACGGAAGGTCGTGCAACCTCTGTGGCGAGCGGTCCCACCTCATCCACAGCTGCCCCTCCTCCTGGGCCAACAAGTTCAGGGCTGGCAGGATGGATGCGGCGGCTGCGGACCGGGCTTCCGAACGCCAGAAGAAGGAAGCGGCAGTTGCCAAGGTAGCGGAGGAGGTGATAGTGGAGGAGGTGGTGGAGGAGGTGGTGGCGGTAGTGGAGGAGGTGGTGGTGGCGGCAGTAGAGGAGGTGGTGACGGTAGTTGAGGAAGTGGTGGCAGTAGTGGAGGAAGTGGTAGATAAGGTGGAGTGCGCGGAAGGTGCGGTGGTGGGAGAAGTGGGAGTGGAGGCAAAAACCCTCCCCACCCCAACCCCCCCGCCCCAGACTGATGTGACCCCTGAAGGAGAAAGGGCCGAGAAAGACGGCTCTGGAGAGACGGAGAGTGAGAGCTCCCCAAGTGGGTCTGACAGTATGATGACAGTGTCGGAAACGACACTGTCAAGTGGGGAGAGTGCAGGAGCGGTGGGAGAGACCCTGGGCGAATACCTTCCCCTACGGAAGAGAAACGCTGAGGAGCTCTCCGACCCCGAACAGGGCGAGGAGAAGAAGGGAAAGTTGGAGTGGGAGAGCTCCCAGGGGGAGGATGAGTCCAGGGTCTTTCCATCAAACTCCCCCAACCAAGAATCGTTTTTAAACCCTGTTTTTACCTCCTCTCCCTGCCACCCCCCCTTACCCCGCAGGGAGAGAGAGAAAGTGTCTAATAAATAACCCCTTTTAAAATGTTTTAATGCCTTCTTTCCTTTTAGCACTGTTTACTAACCTCTTTTATGGCTTTTAACATCACCACCATTAATGTTAGAAGCGTAAAGACTGATTTAAGAGCACAATCTGTTTTATCCTTTTTAGAAAGTTTTAATTCAGATGTGTTTTTATTGCAGGAGTGTGGTCTACCCTTTTTAACCTCTTACAGCAAATGGGAGGAGAAGTGGCAGCACGGGCCTGTCACGATCGTCGTTACAGGAAGCGGACCAAGGCGCAGCGTGTGATACAAACATGACTTTATTTTAATTAACGTAACGAACAAACCAAAACACGACTCGTGAAGTCCAACGGTTAAACATACCGAAACGGAACAAAAACCCACAACACCCACAGGAAAACATACAGATTAAATATGGCTCCCAATCAGAGATAACGAGCCGACAGCTGACACTCGTTACCTCCGATTGGGAGTCATTGACCAAACATAGAAATAAACCCAACAGAAATACAAACATAGAAATACACCCAACGAATGAACACACCCTGGCTCAAATTACAGAGTCCCGGAGCCAGAGCGTGACAGTACCCCCCTAAAGGCGCGGACTGCGACCGCGCCTCAATACGGGCTAAACAAGGGAGGGCTGGGTGGGCATACCTCCTCGGCGGTGGCTCTGGCTCTGGCCTTGATCCCCACCTCCTCTCCCACCCCCAAAGTACCCCTGGTCCTGTCTAGCCCCGCTGGCCGGAGCCGGACTGACGACACGCGCCCCTGGCTTGGTGCGTGGAGGACGAACGGGCCTTACCAGGCTGACGACGCGCACCACTGCCTTGGCGCGGGGAGCAGGAATGGGCCGGACCGGGCTGGCGAGCGCACCCCTGACTTGGTGCGGAGAGCGGAACCCGGGCCGGACAGGGCTGACGACACGCACCACAGACTTGGTGCGGTGAGCAGGAACGGGCCGGACAGGGCTGACGAAACGCACCACAGACTTGGTGCGGGGAGCAGGACTGGGCCGGACAGGGCTGACGAGCGCACCACAGACCTGGTGCGGGGAGCAGAACGGGCAGAGCCGGGCTGACGAGACGCACCACAGACTTGATGCGGGGAGCAGGGCCGGGCCGGGCTGAACTGGCGACGCGCACCACAGACCTGGTGCGGAGAGCAGGAACGGGCAGAGCCGGGCTGACGAGACGCACCACAGACTTGATGCGGGGAGCAGGAATGGGCCGGACTGGACTGACGACGCACACCACTGGCTTGGTGCGGGGAAGCTTGGATGGGCCGGACTGTACTGGGGACACACACCACTGGCCCTACACCGGGATCTGGAACGGGCCGGACCGGACTGGCAACACACGCCAGTACCTCTCGCCGTGCCTCTACTTCCTCCATCCCCTCTTTGACCAGTGGCCCCCGTAACCCGGCGGCCTTCTCCGGCAACCCACTGGACCGCTCTATCGCGGCCTCCTGCTGGTCCGCCGTCGTGAGCCCCCCCCTAAAAATTTTCGGGGCGTCTCTCCTACCCGTGGCCCAGGTCTCCATGTCCCTCGCCAGCTTCTCGCCCTTCTGCCATAATGTCAAGCCCCTCTCTTCCTCACTCGGCTTGACCCAGTCCAGGAGGCGAAGGAGATCTGTGAGGGATCTCCCCGGCGATGGCTCCTGGACACGCTGCTTGGTCCCATCTTGGTGGGTTTTTCTGTCACGATCGTCGTTACAGGAAGCGGACCAAGGCGCAGCGTGTGATACAAACATGACTTTATTTTAATTAACGTAACGAACAAACCAAAACACGACTCGTGAAGTCCAACGGTTAAACATACCGAAACGGAACAAAAACCCACAACACCCACAGGAAAACATACAGATTAAATATGGCTCCCAATCAGAGATAACGAGCCGACAGCTGACACTCGTTACCTCCGATTGGGAGTCATTGACCAAACATAGAAATAAACCCAACAGAAATACAAACATAGAAATACACCCAACGAATGAACACACCCTGGCTCAAATTACAGAGTCCCGGAGCCAGAGCGTGACAGGGCCCTCCATTTGGAGTGGTTCCAATTTTAATAAAAACGATGGTGTTGCTATTTTATTCAAGACCCCACAGGTGGTGGTGAAGGGGAGCACAGTGGTGGTTGGGGGACGTGCTCTTTTAGCCAACTGTACTTTTATGGGGAGGGATTTTAACGTGCTAAATGTATATGGTTTTAATAACAAACATGACCGGTGCGCGCTTTTAGAAGACCTGCAGTCCCACATGCTGGGGAGGGATCCTCTAGTGGTGGGTGGGGATTTTAACTGTGTTTTAAGTAGAGCAGACAGGAGAGGAGCGGGAGAAGATTTTAAGGTAGATAGGTCTAGTGTTTTATTGCAAGGGTTGTGCAGGGATTTTAAACTAACTGACTGTTTTAAAACCCTGCATCCAAGAGAGGAGGGCTTCACCTGGACCAGTGGTGACGGCACCAGAGCCTCTCGCATTGACTATCTGTTTACCCGTGACTGCCCGCCAACTGATGCTAGAATAACCCCTGCTTTCTTCTCAGATCACGTAATGCTGACGTGCACCCTTTCACTAACTTGGGTGTGACTGTAGGAAGAGGGCCCTGGAAACTGAACTGCTCCCTTTTAGAAGATGATAGAGTACTTAGCCAGTACAGGGAGCAGTTCAGCCAGTGGCAGACACTACAGGACTTCTTTGACACACGAGCACAGTGGTGGGAAATGGTGAAGGGTAAGACGAGGACCTTCTTTAGAGAGATAGGAAAGAAAAAAAGTAAAGAAAAAGATAGACGCATGTTGGGACTGCAGAAGCGACTGGAGCGTTATTTTTACCTAAATCAACAGGGCTTTGATTTTAACCAGGAAATCAAAGACGTTAAGAAAGAGATGGCATTTTTAGCGGAACAGAAGAGCAAGGGGGTTATTTTAAGAAGTAAAGAAAGGGAATTAGAAGAGGGGGAAAAATGTACCAGGTACAACCCGCGAGAACCCGGCCTAGAGTAAACAGAGTGCGTCTCGGGCACGGACCTCTGACTTCCATACGACTCTGGTTTCTCTTCATTACGCACAAGCCTTTCACCTTTTACTAAAGACTTCCGTGGAGAGGAACACATTTACGAGTTCAACGTATTTTTGGAGGGCCTTTGCTTCTGGCAGAGCCCGATATCTTGTTTCAAGAGAAATCAACAGAGACGGCATCTGCCTGCCGCGCAGACTTTTTGCTCAGGCATTTGAGTTCGTGCTGGCTGACCGGTGTATTTTTCCAGTCAAAGTAGTCACTCGGCCAATTGAATTTAAGCCCGACAACGACGACTGGCGTATTTTCCGGTCTTTGAACAAATAGTAGCACTGGATGTAAAGAGCTAGAAGTGACTTGACGCATTAGCGACTTTTTGGAAAAAAACACTCGCCTGTCGCCAGGGAAACGTGGAGGGGTTGCGATGAGAGGAGCACACTTTAGCCAAACCGCTGAGGTCTCCCGGCGGGTGCAGGGTTCAATTTGTGGGTTATCGCTTCTCGGCCTTTTGGCTAAGATCAAGTGTAGTATTTTACTGGGCTTGATTTTGAGAAGTGATCAGCGAATTGTGCTTTTGTAAAAAATTGGACCGGGATGTTTAGGGACAGTAAGACAGAGACTGGGTTTTTGGGGACTAAGACGACTGACTTTTGAGGGAAAGGTTTTAATCATCAAGGCTGTGATTTTACCTGTCCTTTTATTAATCAGTTCTGTTTTTATCCCCCCAAGATCAACTCTTTTAGCTCTGGACCGGATGCTATTTTATTTCCTGTGGGGAAGCAAGTGGGAGAGGCTGAGGAGGGAGGTGGTGAAGAGGCCCAGGCTCAAGGGGGGGAAAGGCTTGCCTGACCTCTACTTGTTCCTGGGCAGCCGCTATACAGCGTTACATCTCACTCTTGCCACCTCCCGGTCAACAATAAGACCCAGGCCCTCGCACGGTTCTGGCTGGGGTCTTACCTCAGGTCTCTGAGTTTGATCCCAGTCGACCTGCGAGCCCCAGTCTCTTTCCTGCTCCCCACACACTACATCCAGCTCAAAACGTTTTTAAGACATTTTAAACTGGAAAAGGAGCCTGTCACTGTTTTAACTAAACTCCGCTCTCTTCTCTCTCTTGTGCAGGAACGGGAACCGGTGTGTCCAGTGCGCGGGCTTGCTATAGGCGAGCCCTCAACGGTTTGGCGCAACGTGTCCCATCCTGCTCTGCTGAATTGGCACCGTGACCTGTCCTGGATGGTCGCCCATGAGATCCTCCCGGTCAGGGCCGTTATGCACTCCCGGGGCATGGCGAGGACATCCGCGTGCCCCCGACCAGGCTGCGGCCAGGAGGAGTCGGTGAGGCACTTGCTCTGGGAGTGCAGATCTCCCCACGCCTGCCAGCAGGAGAGGACCTAACGCCCCAGCTCGTGCTGTATGGGGTGGGCCGAAGGCCTATAACAACAAAGGCCTTCACACAACTCTGGCCCACCCTCACATGTCTGAAGGATGCACTGTGGTCCTCCCGCAACCTGCTGGTAGGGAAACAGGTAGAGACCACCCCCCAGGCAGTGGCTTTGGTAGCCACGGAAGCCCTGGGGTGGTACGAACGACAGGGGGCCTCGACCCCAGGCGAAGGGTCCCCCACAACACCCAAGGTCCCGGCGGCCACGGCCTGACAGCGCTGCGGCGCCTAGGGCGATGCGCCTATGGGAGGAGTCTCCTCTGGGCCCCGACGGACGGGTACGGAGTCGATTAAGGAAGAGCAGGAGGAGGCTTTTTTGATAAGGACTCACCCCGTTTTTGTACAAGGGACCGAAGACAGCTTTTTAACAAAGTGACTTTTGACAGGCTTCTTATGTCTTAAAAATGTTTTTACTTTGTTAAATCATGTACACACATTTTAAAATGGCTTTTACTAATTGTCTTTTACAGGAATGGGTACTTTTAGGTAGGATTGTTTTATTGTTTTAAATAAACCACATGTACCGTGGTTTGGTAACTTCCTGTTGTTCAACGGACCGGAATGAAGAAGCAGAGTTTGGAAAAAATGTATTTGGTGTCCATTAAGTCTTAAACAGCAAGGGGGCATTGTTTCCACTCCGTTGTGGCCATCCCCATTTAAATGTAAGACCTCATCAGACCATTGTTGTGTTGTTTTACCCTTAGTGTACTAACTTGAACTCCACTACCCTCTTTTTGGGATTTACAGGAAACACCTATCCCACCCCCCTCCTCCCTCTCCCTCCAACCCTCCTCCCCCCTCCCCCTCTTGGGGTCCCCAGGTCGTGCCTCTCCTGGTAACTTACTGCTGGGTCTGAGGAGGGTGTCTGTGCTGCTGGTCGACTGCAGGAAAACACCGGGACAGAGTGGGTTTATGCTCTTACATACATTTATTTTAGGACACTCCCTAGATGTCCTTAATTACCATTAAATACAATTACTAACCTTCTTAAAATGTAGAATCATTAGAAGCACTCCTACCCCATTGGTTACATTGATGATTTTAACCCATCCAATATGCTCAAATCTGATCACAAGAGTTTGGAAAGCTGGGCCTTGAACTAACTTCGATATGAAGAAGGAACCCTAACTGTCTGTCTTTGTTTCACAGGGGACAGCCCTAACCGTCGCTCTCTCAGTAGAAGGGGCTTATCATCTGGGGAGGCTAACCAACATCATGTTGCTGATGAGGCAGAGAAGAGTCTCTCCAGATCAGAACACCTCAAGAAACACCAGCAGAGACTTACAGGGAAGAAACCTCACTGCTGCTTTGACTGTGGAAAGAGTTTCACCTCTTCAACAAATCTTAATACACACAAGAGAATACACACAGGAGAGAAACCTTATAGCTGTGATCAGTGTGGGAAGAGATTCACTCAGTCAAGAAACCTGGCTGAACACAAGATTATGCACACAGGAGAGAAGCCTTACCACTGCTCAGACTGTGGAATGAGCTTAACCACTTCAAAAGGACTTCTAGTACACCAGAGAACACACACAGGAGAGAAGCCTTTTGGTTGTGATCAGTGTGGGAAGAGATTCACTCAGTCAGGAAGCCTGGCTTTACACAAGAGAATACACACAGGAGAGAAACCTTATAGCTGTGGCGTACCTTTACACACACACCCACACCCACACACACACCCACACACACACCCACCCCCACACACACACACACACACACACAATGAAGGGATTAATTTCCTACCCATACAGAGGTGATAGTGATGTGCCAATATTGTATGGTACCTTTCTTTGCAAACCAATAATAAAGCTTCTTATAATGGGGATTATTGTTATGATGTTGATCATTTGTATTCCCGCAGGATAGCCTCAGATGTGTCATCAAAGGACGGCCACAGAAAGAGGGCCCATCTTCAACAAATCTTAATACACACAAGAGAATACACACAGGAGAGAAACCTTATAGCTGTGATCAGTGTGGGAAGAGATTCACTCAGTCAGGAAACCTGGCTGAACACAAGAGAATATACACAGGAGAGAAACCTTATAGCTGTGATCAGTGTGGGAAGAGATTCACTCAGTCAGGACACCTGGCTTTACACAAGAGAATACACACAGGAGAGAAACCTTATAGCTGTGATCAATGTGGGAAGAGATTCACTCATTCAGGAAGCCTGGCTTTACACAAGAGAATACACACAGGAGAGAAGCCTTTTGGTTGTGATCAATGTGGGAAGAGATTCACTCAGTCAGGACACCTGGCTTTACACAAGAGAATACACACAGGAGAGAAACCTTATAGCTGTGATCAATGTGGGAAGAGATTCACTCATTCAGGAAGCCTGGCTTTACACAAGAGAATACACACAGGAGAGAAGCCTTTTGGTTGTGATCAGTGTGGGAAGAGATTCACTCAGTCAGGACACCTGGCTTTACACAAGAGAATACACACAGGAGAGAAGCCTTTTGGTTGTGATCAGTGTGGGAAGAGATTCACTCACTCAGCAAACATGGCTTTACACAAGAGAATACACACAGGAGAGAAGCCTTTTGGTTGTGATCAGTGTGGGAAGAGATTCACTCGGTCAGGAAGCCTGGCTTTACACAAGAGAATACACACAGGAGAGAAGCCTTACCACTGCTCAGACTGTGGAATGAGCTTAACCACTTCAAAAGGACTTCTAGTACACCAGAGAACACACACAGGAGAGAAGCCTTTTGGTTGTGATCAGTGTGGGAAGAGATTCACTCAGTCAGGAAGCCTGGTTGAACACCAGAGAACACACACAGGAGAGAAGCCTTTTGGTTGTGATCAGTGTGGGAAGAGATTCACTCGGTCAGGAATCCTGGCTTTACACAAAAGAAAACACCACACTGTTGGGTAACCTTTCCACTTTTGTTAGCTCAATCCAGTTAATCATAGACTAGTGTACACACACCGGAGAAAAGCCCTACAGGGTGAGTTTTGCCACCTCAAGCATTCTTAATGTGGCCTTCCTTAGTGTAATTTGATGTACTGTCAACAAGGGGTCCACCCTCTGAAAACTTTAACTATCCATTATTTCCAGATTTCTATTAATTGCAATGTGAGTGAAATAGTCTGTGTTTGAATGGTGTGGGCGTACGTACCCCAACAACAGAATGGTGTGGGTGTTTCCCAACAACAGGATTGGTCAGCTCAGAGAAAGCAGGGCGGTAGCTCCTCCCCCTCTCTCTGCAAGTCTATCGTTAGGGTTAAGGCAAGGGTCCGTTTAACATGTTGACTAGTTGGGATGTGGTCAGAAAAGTCCCTTAAGTCGCTGCCGTCCCACAGTCTGTTGACAGATGCTATGATACCAGTTAAATCTGTTCACACGAGATTACAGAAATGTTGGCAAGTCGATTTATGTGGTTTGCTTAGCGAGCAAGCTAGAGGGATCTGAAGACTGATAACAATGTCTAAGGACAATTCACCATCACCATGATCAACCCTGTCTACCATCCAACTCACCATGATCAACCCTGTCTACCAGCCAACTCACCATGATCAACCCTGTCTACCATCCAACTCACCTTATTTTGAAATGACACGATATTGTTTGGCAGAATGAACACAGTATAGTGAATATTTTCCCCAAACTGCGTTACCCACTCCAGTCAGCAGATGACGATGTGAGTCTTTCAAGAGCTGTTTCCTCCAGTGGACAGGACGCTTTTTCAACAACAACACGGACTCATCAGCCTCCTCGGTAGCTTGCTAGCAAACAAACAAACCACAAAGTTTGCTGCTTCAGTGTTTTTAGATATTTTTCTCAGACGTTACTATGGTATACTGAAGTACAATTACAAGCATTCCATAAGTGTCAAAGGCTTTTATTGACAATTACATTAAGTTTATGCAATGAGTTAATATTTGCAGTGTTGACCCTTCTATTTCAAGACCTCTGCAATGGCATGCTGTCAATTAACTTCTGGGCCACATCCTGACTGATGGCAGCCCATTCTTGCATAATCAATGCTTGGAGTTTGTCAGAATTGGTGGGTTTTTGTTTGTCCATCCGCCTCTTGAGGATTGACCACAAGTGGTCCTCTGTAGCTCAGCTGGTAGAGCATGGCGCTTGTAACGCCAGGGTAGTGGGTTCGATCCCCTGGACCATCCATACGTAAAAATGTATGCACACATGACTGTAAGTCGCTTTGGATAAAAGCGTCTACTAAATGGCTTATTATTATTATTACGTTTTCAATGGGATTAAGGTCTGGGGAGTTTCCTGGCCCATGGACCCAACATTTCAATGTTTTGTTCCCCGAGCCACTTAGTTATCACTTTTGCCTTATGGCAAGATGCTCCATCATGCTGGAAAAGGCATTGTTCGTTACCAAACTGTTCTTGGATGGTTCATCAGAGAAAATGACTTTACCCCAGTCCTCAGCAGTTCAATCCCTGTACCTTTTGCAGAATATCAGTCTGTCCTCCTGGAGAGTAGTGGCTTCCTGTCATGAGAATTTTGTTATCTAAATGGTTGAAGTCAACTACTTCTTAAATCTTTGAATAATTCCCAAAAGGTTGTAAATCTCTTAGTTTAAATAAATTCAACAAAGACTCAATCCTGCAATGGTCAGCATATTTATTCATGAGAGCGCTCTGAAACAAAATGGTCGTACAATATTTTTATACGCACACATCAGAGGAAAAATCCCACCACTCTTTAGGCGGGCTGTAGTTTTCCACTGGAAAACTGCTCTCCTGACCATCAGGTCACACACACACACACACACACACACACACACACTGTTCTTATCTACTTCCTGCTAGGGCAGGCTGCATTCCTTAGATATCGCCGTCCTCACAATATTCTGAAACCTTTTCATACTCTCCTTGGGAACCAGTCTCCTGTTATTTGGTTTCAATCGTTTTCTGTTGCTGGGATATAAACACATTTGATTAACTCTCTAAGCTCTAGTCTACTAATTAGTCAGACATTATTAGTTTAACTGAGGGTGTTACATTTTAGTCATATCTTACTCACACATGTCTTTATCAATCCACCCTTTGACTAAATTTCACACACATTTAAAATACATTCTTATAAAATGAAACACACAAGAAGGCATACAACGTATTTTGCATATTAAATGAATCACTAGTACAAAACACACTATAAAATGCAATTTGTCTTTTATTGCTACCAAATTTTACTTCCAACCATAACTCACTCTCCATGTTAGGAGATAGTATACTAAACATTAAAATCATTTAACACAGATTCATCAGGATTGAAATGTTCTGCATCGTCCACTAGAGCGGGAGGATATAGGTTGTCGTTCCATCGGTCTGAGTTTGGAACGGGTCCACATCTCACCATCTGCAGTGACACTGCCTTTTCCAAAGACCTTAACACAAGACCTCGCACACACAGGATTAAACAGCATCCACATAACACCAAACTGAACATTCCCACCAGAACTGCCCCCACCACTGTTGCCACAATCTGTTTCCATTTTCCAAACATATTATCAAAACCAACCAGTTAGTGAGTTGTCAATGCCAGAGTTCTCAGCCAGTTCCTTTGCCAGCGTGGTGAGTCCCTGGAGGGCCTTGGTCACTGACCCGTCACGTGCTGTATTATTGGGGATGAAAGTACAGCACATAGATCCAAACAAAACACAAACCCCGCCCCGTTCAGCCAAAAGCATATCCAAAGCTATCCTATTCTGCCATGCCATTAAACTAGTTGCCGCTGTCTGCTCAGCCAATCCCTTTATTGCATCACGTGTGTTATTAATAAACCTCTGTTGGTTATAGTAGATGTAGTTTATCCAATCCACATTCTTATTAATTGTCGACCACCAGAAAAGACTTGATTCAAAACCAGCTGCAATTTGATTCCTAGCTTTGAATTCTTCTGGAACCCCTCGAGGTACTCCTATCCCATCGATATACACCCTCTCATCAAAGGATCCTGGGAGGAGGTCTCTCCTTCTACGTGACAACCCACCAGTTTTTGACATGTTGGATCGTTTGATGAGCGTGAAAGGCATTACCAGCTGGGCCAACGCACAGGTTCCGGTCCAATTCGCATGTAGATTAGGCCATAATCTGTTACCACCACACAACCACCAGATGTCAGCACGGGCCTGATTTTGGTTCCTAAAATCCTCTGGCTGCAACAAAGAGGAGAGATTGGTCATGGTCTCTTTACTTGTGAAATTCTCAGTGTAGGAGCAGGAGCTGAGATGCCCTACCCTGTATCCTATCTTGTCAGTCCTAGAAAAACAATAATAAGATTCCCCTGAGACTTCAAACGGAGGTAATCTAGGTTGGGGGGACTTCGTTGCCAGGGGATACAGATAGTGCAAGTCAATACAAGACTCCTTCACCACTTTCCCAGGTGACTTGCCTTGTACTGTGTATGGAGATTCACATATCCCCACCTCTCGGTATGAGCAACTACATGATCCCAAGAGGTACATGGTGACATACATATATACCTACCGTCCCCTACAATATTACCAGCCAGTAGTTCCCAACTCCCCAACTGGTCCGCAAAGACCTCAAAGGTGATGTCCTTTCCTACAGTCACTAGTACTTCCCCTTTCCCTACGTTAAGCTGCCTTCTCTGCCTGCTCTTACCTTCCTCTGGCCTGTCCTTACTGACTTGAGTTAGATTAACTACTACTTCTGGCTGGTCGGGCGGGTTTGGGTGTGCTAGGAGTATGGCCCCCACAATCAGACAGCTACCTACCGTCAGAATACCTGTGAATCCCCACCCTCGCCCTGCGAACATGTCAGACGCCAGAGGCCAACCCATTGCTTTACCTTCTATCGAACTCACACAGGGATGATCAGACAGGGTAGGGGAATCTTCGTTAAGGAGCCAACCCCCCGAGCCCTAGTGGTGATCGGTTCTTTCTCCTAACTCTGTGTTTGTTCGTCAGGTGTATCTGGGTTTACCTTTTTGCAGTGTGTGACATGCACCCAGGTGGATCTTTCGGCGATTCTTACAGCGAAGGCCGTCACCAACAGGACCTGATATGGACCTTCCCAACGGGGCTGTTTCCAGTCTTTCTTCTTTAGGGATTGGATCCACACCCAGTCACCTGGTTGGATTGAGTGGGTTACCTTCTCCTTTAGTTCTCCTGTTGGGCACAAAATCTTTGACATACGTGTTTGGTTAATGAACAGTCTCCTCATGTGTTCTGCTAGAGTGTCTTCTACTTCTATGTCTGTCTGTTCTAGTCTTCCTAGCTCGGGCATTCTATATGGTCTTCCAAATAACTTTTCAAAGGGGGATAGTCCCTCTTTATCTGGGGTTATCCTAATCGTGATCAACACTATTGGTAGGCATTGTACCCAATTTCTTCCCTTCACTCCGTGATAACTCTATAAAATCAATTTCCAATTGCTGGACTGGCTAGTCTGCCATAGGATATTCCCCTTTTGGTGCTCTCTGTCTCCCTTGATGATTACTTTGTGCACATATAGCACACCTTGAACACAATTTTTAAAAGTAATTTGTTATCCCATAGGCTACAAAGTGTTTTCTAATTATTTCTACCATCCCTCCGGTTGATACATGGCTCAGCCCATGTACCAAAACTGCTGCATATCTAAACAGAGATGTTGGTAATATGGGTAATTTACCTTGATACCAAATCCCCTCCTTAATAACTGCTCCTAGCTTTTCCCATTTAGTAACTTCTTTCATTGAGGCTCTTAATTGACTTTCTCTCAGTAAGTCTGTGTCAATACTCACTTCCTCTTTCAGATGTAGCTGAGTGGTTTGCCTTCATCGCTTCCTCATCTGCCTTCAGGTTACCATGGTTGCTAATACTGTCTTTCCCTGTAGTATGAGTGTCACACTTGCAAATAGCCATCTTGTCTGGTAAGAGAACAGCGTCTTAACAAATTTAAAATCAATTGAGCATGTGTTTATAGGTTTCCCAGAAGTAGTTACCATTCCCCTATTTCTCCATTGTGCAGCGAATACGTGAACTGTATTTAAATGCATAAGCACTATCTGTGTAAATGGTAACCCGTTTTCCTTTACCTAAATGACATGCACGAGTGAGAGCCACTATTTCTGCCTGCTGTGCAGAATAATTTCGAGGTAAAGATTCAGCTCCTAGAACGTCTGTCTCTGTTACAACCGCATATATCCTGTGGCATTAGTGCCATCAGGGTTTGTTCTGGACGAGCCATCTACAAACATAGTTATTTCTCCATCGGGCATGGCTATGTCTGTTAAGTCAGGTCTTGGCAACACAAGCTTCTCAGTTTCGGTTACACAATCATGTGGGCTCCCATCTGTTGCAATGGGAACCAGAGTAGAAGGATTGAGAGTTGTGAATCGTTCTATGGTCAAATTGGGCATGTTTAACAGAATGATCATACAAGGTAAGTGTCTAGCCGGTGACATATAGGCCATTTGATGCTCGAATAATAAAATGGACACTCCGTGTGGTACTTTTAATGTTAGGTCATGGTAAAGTACTACTGAGGCCAAATCCTCCACTGCTTGGGCAGCTGCTACCACAGATTCTAAACATAAAGGCATGCCTTGAGCCACTTCATCCAATCTGGAGGAGTAATATGCAATGGGCTTATTTCCCCCCATGTTTTTGTGTAAGGACTGATGTCATAAACCCCTGTCTGCAATCTACAGTGTGTGTAAAAGGGCGGGGTCATATCTAGGGAAGGCTAGAACTGTATTTGATGTTAATAGTTTCTTTATGTTAGCCAACTGTACCTCAGCCTCCTCTGTCCACTCGATCTTATCCTTAGCAGCCATTGCTTTTCCATAGATATATCCACTTAGCTTCCCCGTATGTAATGCAATGTGTTGCACCCAAGCCCCTGCGGTAGTTAATCATACCCAGAAAACTCATCATTTGTTTCTTGTTAATAGGTTTTGGGGGCCTCTAAGATAGCCACCTTCCTAGAGGCATTCAAAGTCATTCCCTCTTGAGTTAGTGTATGTCCTAAATAGATTACTTCCTCCTGCCATAGTTGTAATTTTTTCTTACTGACCTTGTGACCCTGCTCTGCCAAGAACCGCAACAGTGCTATGGTATCAACCTTCCTGGGTTCGCAACTAATATGTCGTCCACATATACTAACATTTGGCTGCCCTCCTGAGGGGTCAAACTGGCCTAAATCCTGGGTTATTGCCTGACTAAATATCGTGGGACTCTCTGAAAATCCTTGGGGATGACGCGAATATTTCAATTTCTGACCTTGAAAGGTAAAGCCGAACCAGCCTTGACTATCTGGGTGTACCTGTATGCTAAACAAATGCATTAGCTAGATCTATCACTGGAAAATAAGCATTCTCAGGTTTCAATTGGTTCAACAAAGTATGTGGGTGAGGCACACAAGGTGCCCTTGGAATTATACTATTGTTTACCCCTTGCAAATCCATCACCTATCCCAGATGACTCAGGGGGTATTGAAACGTGCTCCTAGATGGTTTTACAGGGCACTTTTTAAAAAAAAAGAAACACGACTTAGTCTCCGGCTGTTGGATTCTGTTAAAGTTGGGTTAGGGTTAGGGTTAGGGTTAGGGTTAGGGTTAGGTTTAGGGTTAGGGTTAGGGTTAGGTACAGGGATAAAAACTCCATCGGACACCCCTGTCCAATTCTGTATGTGGAGAAGGTAATGTCGTTGGGAGCTGGGGTTTGTTTTGTTGTACTCCTGGGAGGCCGTAGATGTCAATCGATGTGCTTTGGAGGGGGCTAGGTGGATTTCAAAATTTTGTTATGTTTTTTGCACATAGGTACAGGGATAAAAACTCAATTGGACACCCCTGTCCAATTCTGTATGTGGAGAAGTTAATGTCGTGGGGAGCTGGGGTTTGTTTTGCTGTACTCCTGGGAGGCCGTAGATGTCAATCGATGTGCTTTGGAGGGGGCTAGGTGGATTTCAAAATTTGGTTAGGATTAGGGGTTAGGGGTTAGGGGTTGGGGTTGGGGTTAGGGTTAGGGTTAGGGGGTTAGGGTTAAGGTTAGATTAGGGTTAGGGTTTAGGGTTAGGGTTAGGGTTAGGGTTGGTTAGGGTTAGGGTTAGGGTTAGGGTTAGGGTTAGGGTTAGGGTTAGGGTCAGGGTTAGGGTTAGGGTTAGGGTTAGGGTACAGGGATAAAAACTCCATCGGACACCCCTGTCCAATTCTGTATGTGGAGAAGGTAATGACGTGGGGAGCTGGGGTTTGTTTTGTTGTACTCCTGGGAGGCCGTAGATGTCCATTGATGTGCTTTGGAGGGGGCTAGGTGAATTTCAAAATTTGGTTAGGATTAGGGGTTAGGGGTTAGGGGTTAGGGGTTGGGGTTAGGGATAGGGGTTAGGGTTAAGGTTTGAGTTTGAGTTTGAGTTTATTTTTATTTTTACAGGGACAGTGCACATTAATCAACGTTTCAGTAAAAGTGCCGGTTTTAGCCAGCCGGCTAATTTTCAACCGCAGTCCCTGGGCAGGTTATTAAAAACAATTACAATATAGACAATAACAACATAGAACAAGACATAGCATACAGACATAGCAACATAGGACAAACAAGACGTAGCATACAGACCGAGCAACATAGAACAAAAAGCAGCAAGACAAAATTCATAAAAGCAACAAAGTGTTTCCACACCTCACAAGTTACAGACAACAGACATGGAAAGCGGCAACACACAGCTAGGGACCATGTTCACAAATCTGATTGACCTTTAGCCATGTCTTCAAGTATTTTGTGAAAGTGTGATATGTGGTGCAGTTATGTGTGTCTGATGGCAGTGTATTCCAGACATGGGAAGCTCTCACAGAAAAAGCGGATTTACTAAAGGTGCTTTTCCTTAGGGGAACTACACAGTCACCTCTCATGGCAGACCTTGTGGATCTGCTGCCATATGTTTGGGTTTTCTGTTTAACAAAAATACTGAGTGGAGGGGGAGCCAAGCCATTTAGGATCTTGAATACAAGACATGCATCGGTGTATTGCACAAGATTTTCCCAACTCAGGAGCTCATGCTTTCTAAGGATGTGACAGTGATGATGGCTATTGGGCTTCCTATCAAGCACTTTGAGAGCCTGTTTGTAGACAGACTGAATAGGTCTTACTGTTGTACAGCAAGCTTGGGCCCAACTAGTCAAGCAGTATGTTAAGTGGGGGAGTATCATAGATTTGAAGTACAGTTTTGCTACCTCTGTAGTCAAACAATTTCGTATAAATCGGAAATTAGCTAGGTTGAATTTGGTTATTTGAATTACCTTTTTCACATGCTTTTAAAAGAGAGGTTGGAATCAAGTATGATGCCAAGGTACTTAAAATCAGATACCCCCTGGAGCTTCTCCCCTGACACATAGACTTCTGGCTCAGTAGCATCTGTTGCCCCCTTTGTGAAGAACATGCAAACAGTTTTTTTCACATTGAGATGCAAACACGAGTCACTGAGCCACTTTGTAACCTGGACCATTACAGTAGTGAGTTCTTGTGCAGCTTGTTGTTTGCTCTTTGCATGCACATATATCACTGTATCATCTGCATACATTTGAACTTCAGACCCAGTACAGACAGAAGGCAGATCATTAATGTACAGGCTGAACAGGAGGGGCCCCAGTATTGACCCTTGGGGCACACCCACATCATAGCTAAGAGTGGGCGACAGCTCATTGCTCACTCTGACACACTGAGTTCTGCCTTCAAGGTATGATTTCATCCATCTCAAGGCATCGGGGGGAAAAGTTGAACTTGGACAATTTTGTGATGAGAATCTCATGGTTAACAGTATCAAAAGCCTTCCTTAGGTCCAGAAACACAGCCCCAACAACGCCCCCTTTGTCCATCTTGGACTTCACATTTTCCAGAAAAAAGCAGTTGGCCATTTCTGTGGAGTGTTTCGCTCTGAAGCCAAACTGCATGGAATGTAATGTGAAGGGGCTGTTGTTGAGGTGGGCAATCAGTTGTTCTGCTACACACTTTTCAACAATCTTTGACACCACAGGTAGTATACTAATGGGCCTGTAGTTACTCACATCAGCAGAGTCGCCTGATTTAAAGATGGCCGTTATTATGGCCGACTTCCATACCCTTGGAAACACCCCGAGACCAATAGATGTGTTGG
The DNA here is from genome assembly GCF_020615455.1 of Coregonus clupeaformis. Lineage (NCBI taxonomy): Eukaryota > Metazoa > Chordata > Actinopteri > Salmoniformes > Salmonidae > Coregonus > Coregonus clupeaformis. The sequence continues at coordinate 29,431 of NW_025536558.1, forward strand.
TGACCTTAGTAATGGGGCCAATGAGTGACTCTTTGTAGTTTTTAAGAAAGGTAGAGTCCATCCCAAACACATCTTTGGCTTTAGAGTTCTTTAGTGAGCTAATCACCTTGTCTACCTTTGACTCAGAAACCTCCCTTATGATGAAGACAGGTTGAGCATCATTTACTAGCACTGAGCCCAAGAAACCAGTGGAGGGGTTCTGTGTCAGTACCCTGACAGAGTCAATAAAGTAGGAATTGAAGGCTATTGCTATTTCGACTGCATCCTGTGTTAGATTGTTATTCACCATGATTTCTAGTCTTTTTGCAGTGTTACTATGGTCTTTCCCTGTTAACTTTTTTAGATTCTCCCAGATCAGTTTAGAATTTCCCTTTGCTTCACCAATTATGTTAATAAAAAAAGTTTGCCTTGGCCTGTCTGATTTCTTTCATCACCTTATTTCTCAACATGGTAAACCTACGTCTGTCATGCTCTAATTTGGATCTTAGGGCTATTTTTAGATAATAATCTCGTTCTTTCATCAATTTCCAGATTTCTCCATTTAGCCAAGGAAGAGTGCTCTTTTGGCCAGGTTTGGATTTGATTTTCTTTAGGAAACCATTTAATGTAGTCTGGATTGTGGATAGAAAAACTTGACTATCAGCTTCCACGTCTGCATAGGACAAGAGATCATTCCAGTTAATTCCCTTAATTGCATTTTCAAAATAGCTTAATTCACTCTTAGGTATTCTTAGTTGATCAGGCTTTCTAACAGTAGAGAGGTTAAACCTGCTCTTAGACAGCTTTCTGGCTATAAGTGTCAGATTATGATCAGATAGCCCAGTAACCATATTGAATGATTTAGTCACTCTCTCTGGTTTATTACTGAACACCAAATCAATCTGTGTTTTAGAGCAACAAGTCACCCTGGTTGGCCCTTTAACTAGCTGTGTAAGGTCAAAGGTATTAGTGATCCGTTTGAGGGTTTTCCTACAACACTTGTCTTCATAATTAATGTTAAAATCTCCCATTAAGATGACCTCTTTCCCAAAATCACATTCCCTAAGCATGTTATTAAACTGATCAAAAAACACACTTTTGGTGGAAGGTGGCCTATACATTCCAATGAGGGTAAAATACATTTGGGGAGACAGTGTAATGTTCAGGCCAATACATTCTAGTTCATTATCACATGACCACTCAATTTGTTTACATCGGATATGTTCTTTAATATAAATCATCACACCCCCTCCTCTTCCTTCAGTCCTGTCTCTCCTGAAAACATTGTAGCCAGGCACAATCAAAGCAGCAGATGGAGAGTTTCTATGGAGCCATGTCTCTGAGAGGCAGAGAAAGTCAAGGTTGGAGTCTGTGAGTAGATGTTGAATTTGATCACTTTTTGGAATGACACTACGAATGTTCAAGTGCCCCCTAGTAGTCCCTTGGGCTTAGCTCGTGGGTCCCAGATGACTCGATAGTGATTGACACATTGAAAAAAATTAAATTTTCTGTGTTTTCTGACGGCTGGGTTTAGGCCGTTTTGTTTCGTTTTGATTAGGGGCAGTTCGGTAGCGCAATTAACAATCCCTCCCGCCTGCACTGGATGCGGGAAACTAATTAAAACAGCTTGCATACCAGAAGCAGAGTCAGGGATCGCATATAGCGACTTTGGTATGTTTGAAGAGTCAAAATCCATCCTGGAGCCGGGTGAGTCGAGAGAAACCACAGGACCATAGCATTCACCCACCTCCACAGCGGCGACGATCAGTGGACGAGGCCATCCACCGCCCTCCACTCCGGTGCGTATCGCTGGCTCGGTGATGTTGGGCCCAGGAGTGAGTTGCACATCCCCGGAGAGCAGGAGGGTAGTGAACAGGTAGTTTAACAGTTTCCGATAAATGTTGGACTTGTGTTTGTTGCGCCTAAGCGGTTCAGTAGAATAAGGAGCGAGGTAGACTTGGCCATTATTCAGAACATTATGGTATGCTGTGTACTGTCCGCTCCCGTGGAACGGTGAACCAATGTGTTTGTGTTTGGTGTTAATATTCTCCGGTAGTAGACTGATTGTGTCATCCCAGCAAGGACGCACTGAGATTATCAGTAGAGCAGCTACATAACTGACAATCATGGCAGAGTACTGGAGATAAAACACATAATTGCGCTTTAACTCTTTGCATGAGTTACTTAGCTGGGGTCGGCGTACACCTGATGGTTTAGATAAAATTACAGCATTCGAATGAGAAGCGGCACCTGCCACACCACCCTGTCTTCCGTCCGCCATTATCGAGGTTAGGGTTAGGGTTTAGGGTTAGGGTTAGGGTTAGGGTTAGGGTACAGGGATAAAAACTCAATTGGACACCCCTGTCCAATTCTGTATGTGGTGAAGGTTAGGGTTAGGGTTAGGGTTAGGGGTTAGGGGTTAGGGTTAGGGTTAGGGTTAGGTACAGGGATAAAAACTCAATTGGACACCCCTGTCCAATTCTGTATGTGGAGAACTCGTGGGGAGCTGGGGTTTGTTTTGCTGTACTCCTGGGAGGCCGTAGATGTCAATCGATGTGCTTTGGAGGGGGCTAGGTGGATTTCAAAATTTGGTTAGGATTAGGGGTTAGGGGTTAGGGGTTGGGGTTAGGGTTAGGGTTAGGGGTTAGGGTTAAGGTTAGATTAGGGTTAGGGTTTAGGGTTTAGGGTTAGGGTTAGGGTTAGGGTTAGGGTTAGGGTTAGGGTTAGGGTTAGGGTTAGGGTTAGGGTAGGGTCAGGGTCAGGGTTAGGGTTAGGGTTAGGGTTAGGGTTAGGGTACAGGGATAAAAACTCAATTGGACACCCCTGTCCAATTCTGTATGTGGAGAAGGTAATGTCGTGGGGAGCTGGGGTTTGTTTTGTTGTACTCCTGGGAGGCCGTAGATGTCCATCGATGTGCTTTGGAGGGGGCTAGGTGGATTTCAAAATGTGGTTATGTTTTTTGCACACAGGGATAAAAACTCAATTGGACACCCCTGTCCAATTCTGTATGTGGAGAAGGTAATGTCGTGGGGAGCTGGGGGTTCTTTTGTTGTACTCCTGGGAGGCCGTAGATGTCCATCGATGTGCTTTGGAGGGGGCTAGGTGGATTTTAAAATTTGGTTATGTTTTTTGCACATAGGTACAGGGATAAAAACTCAATTGGACACCCCTGTCCAATTCTGTATGTGGAGAAGGTAATGTCGTGGGGAGCTGGGGTTTCTTTTGTTGTACTCCTGGGAGGCCGTAGATGTCCATCGATGTGCTTTGGAGGGGGCTAGGTGGATTTCAAAATGTCGTTATGTTTTTTGCACATAGGGTACAGGGATAAAAACTCAATTGGACACCCCTGTCCAATTCTGTATGTGGAGAAGGTAATGTCGTGGGGAGCTGGGGTTTGTTTTGTTGTACTCCTGGGAGGCCGTAGATGTCCATCGATGTGCTTTGGAGGGGGCTAGGTGGATTTCAAAATTTGGTTATGTTTTTTTGCACATAGGGTACAGGGATAAAAACTCAATTGGACACCCCTGTCCAATTCTGTATGTTGAGAAGGTAATGTCGTGGGGAGCTGGGGTTTGTTTTGTTGTACTCCTGGGAAGCCGTAGATGTCCATCGATGTGCTTTAGAGGGGGCTAGGTGGATTTCAAAACTTAGTCTCCGTCTGATGGATTCTGCTAAGTGTTTGGCTCTTTGGTGACTTAAAAAAAAGTGCAACACAAACCTATCCCAGATGACTCAGGGGGTATTGAAACGTGCTCCTTGATGGTTTTACAGGGCTTTTTTTTATTTTTAAGAAACACGACTTTGTCTCCGGCTGTTGGATTCTGTTAAAGTTGCAGCACACAGCTTTAACAGAATCCAACAGCCGGAGACAAAGTGTTTGGCTCTTTGGTGACTTAAAAAAATTGTTAGGGTTAGGGTTAGGGTTAGGGTTAGGGTTAGGTACAGGGATAAAAACTCAATTGGACACCCCTGTCCAATTCTGTATGTGGAGAAGGTAATGTCGTGGGGAGCTGGTGTTTGTTTTGTTGTACTCCTGGGAGGCCGTAGATGTCCATCGATGTGCTTTGGAGGGTTAGGGTTAGGGTTAGGTACAGGGATAAAAACTCAATTGGACACCCCTGTCCAATTCTGTATGTGGAGAAGGTAATGTCGTGGGGAGCTGGGGTTTGTTTTGCTGTACTCCTGGGAGGCCGTAGATGTCCATCGATGTGCTTTGGAGAGGGCTAGGTGGATTTCAAAATTTGGATATGTTTTTGGGTTAGGGTTAGGGTTAGGGTTAGGTTAGGGTTAGGGTTAGGGTTAGGTACAGGGATAAAAACTCAATTGGACACCCCTGTCCAATTCTGTATGTGGAGAAGGTAATGTCGTGGGGAGCTGGGGTTTGTTTTGCTGTACTCCTGGGAGGCCGTAGATGTCAATCGATGTGCTTTGGAGGGGGCTAGGGTTAGGGGTTAGGGTTAGGGTACAGGGATAAAAACTCAATTGGACACCCCTGTCCAATTCTGTATGTGGAGAAGGTAATGTCGTGGGGAGCTGGGGTTTGTTTTGCTGTACTCCTGGGAGGCCGTAGATATCAATCGATGTGCTTTGGAAAGGGCTAGGTGGATTTCAAAATGTGGTTAGGTACAGGGATAAAAACTCAATTGGACACACCTGTCCAATTCTGTATGTGGAGAAGGTAATGTCGTGGGGAGCTGGGGTTTGTTTTGTTGTACTCCTGGGAGGCCGTAGATGTCCATCGATGTGCTTTGGAGGGTTAGGGTTAGGGTTAGGTACAGGGATAAAAACTCAATTGGACACCCCTGTCCAATTCTATATGTGGAGAAGGTAATGTCGTGGGGAGCTGGGGTTTGTTTTGCTGTACTCCTGGGAGGCCGTAGATGTCCATCGATGTGCTTTGGAGGGGGCTAGGTGGATTTCAAAATTTGGATATGTTTTTGGGTTAGGGGTTAGGGTTAGGGTTAGGTTAGGGTTAGGGTTAGGGTTAGGTACAGGGATAAAAACTCAATTGGACACCCCTGTCCAATTCTGTATGTGGAGAAGGTAATGTCGTGGGGAGCTGGGGTTTGTTTTGCTGTACTCCTGGGAGGCCGTAGATGTCAATCGATGTGCTTTGGAGGGGGCTAGGGTTAGGGTTAGGGTTAGGGTACAGGGATAAAAACTCAATTGGACACCCCTGTCCAATTCTGTATGTGGAGAAGGTAATGTCGTGGGGAGCTGGGGTTTGTTTTGCTGTACTCCTGGGAGGCCGTAGATGTCAATCGATGTGCTTTGGAAAGGGCTAGGTGGATTTCAAAATGTGGTTAGGTACAGGGATAAAAACTCAATTGGACACCCCTGTCCAATTCTGTATGTGGAGAAAGTAATGTCGTGGGGAGCTGGGGTTTGTTTTGTTGTACTCCTGGGAGGCCGTAGATGTCCATCGATGTGCTTTGGAGGGGGCTAGGTGGATTTCAAAATTTGGTTATGTTTTTTGGGTTAGGGTTAGGGTTAGGGTTAGGGTTAGGTACAGGGATAAAACCTCAATTGGACACCACTGCCCAATTCTGTATGTGGAGAAGGTAATGTCGTGGGGAGCTGGGGTTTGTTTTGTTGTACACCTGGGAGGCCGTAGATGTCCATCGATGTGCTTTGGAGGGTTAGGGTTAGGGTTAGGTACAGGGATAAAAACTCAATTGGACACCCCTGTCCAATTCTGTATGTGGAGAAGGTAATGTCGTGGGGAGCTGGGGTTTGTTTTGCTGTACTCCTGGGAGGCCGTAGATGTCCATCGATGTGCTTTGGAGGGGGCTAGGTGGATTTCAAAATTTGGTTATGTTTTTTGGGTTAAGGTTAGGGTTAGGTTAGGGTTAGGGTTAGGGTTAGGGTTAGGGTTAGGTACAGGGATAAAAACTCAATTGGACACCCCTGTCCAATTCTGTATGTGGAGAAAGTAATGTCGTGGGGAGCTGGGGTTTGTTTTATTGTACTCCTGGGAGGGTTAGGTTTAGGGGTTAGGGTTAAGGGTTAGGGTTAGGTACAGGGATAAAAACTCAATTGGACACCCCTGTCCAATTCTGTATGTAGAGAAGGTAATTTCGTGGGGAGCTGAGGTTTGTTTTGTTGTACTCCTGGGAGGCCGTAGATGTCAATCGATGTGCTTAGGGTTAGGGTTAGGGTTAGGTACAGGGATAAAAACTATATTGGACACCCCTGTCCAATTCTGTATGTGGAGAAGGTAATGTCGTGGGGAGCTGGGGTTTGTTTTGCTGTACTCCTGGGAGGCCGTAGATGTCCATCGATGTGCTTTGGAGGGGGCTAGGTGGATTTCAAAATTTGGATATGTTTTTGGTTTAGGGTTAGGGTTAGGGTTAGGGTTAGGTTAGGGTTAGGGTTAGGGTTAGGTACAGGGATAAAAACTCAATTGGACACCCCTGTCCAATTCTGTATGTGGAGAAGGTAATGTCGTGGGGAGCTGGGGTTTGTTTTGATGTACTCCTGGGAGGCCGTAGATGTCAATCGATGTGCTTTGGAGGGGGCTAGGGTTAGGGTTAGGGTTAGGGTACAGGGATAAAAACTCAATTTGACACCCCTGTCCAATTCTGTATGTGGAGAAGGTAATGTCGTGGGGAGCTGGGGTTTGTTTTGCTGTACTCCTGGGAGGCCGTAGATGTCAATCGATGTGCTTTGGAAAGGGCTAGGTGGATTTCAAAATTTGGTTAGGTACAGGGATAAAAACTAAATTGGACACCCCTGTCCAATTCTGTATGTAGAGAAGGTAATGTCGTGGGGAGCTGGGGTTTGTTTTGCTGTACTCTGGGAGGCCGTAGATGTCCATCGATGTGCTTTGGAGGGGCTAGTTAGTAATTGACAAATTGATGTTTTTGGGAGGGTTAGGTTTAGGGTTAGGGTTAGGTTAGGGTTAGGTACAGGGATAAAAACTCAATTGGACACCCCTGTCCAATTCTGTATGTGGAGAAGGTAATTTCGTGGGGAGCTGAGGTTTGTTTTGTTGTACTCCTGGGAGGCCGTAGATGTCAATCGATGTTCTTAGGGAGGGTTAGGGTTAGGGTTAGGTACAGGGATAAAAACTATATTGGACACCCCTGTCCAATTCTGTATGTGGAGAAGGTAATGTCGTGGGGAGCTGGGGTTTGTTTTGCTGTACTCCTGGGAGGCCGTAGATGTCCATCGATGTGCTTTGGAGGGGCTAGGTGGATTTCAAAATTTGGATATGTTTTTTGGTTTAGGGTTAGGGTTAGGGTTAGGGGTTAGGTTAGGGTTAGGGTTAGGGTTAGGTACAGGGATAAAAACTCAATTGGACACCCCTGTCCAATTCTGTATGTGGAGAAGGTAATGTCGTGGGGAGCTGGGGTTTGTTTTGCTGTACTCCTGGGAGGCCGTAGATGTCAATCGATGTGCTTTGGAAGGGGCTAGGGTTAGGGTTAGGGTTAGGTACAGGGATAAAAACTCAATTGGACACCCCTGTCCAATTCTGTATGTGGAGAAGGTAATGTCGTGGGGAGCTGGGGTTTGTTTTGATGTACTCCTGGGAGGCCGTAGATGTCAATCGATGTGCTTTGGAAGGGGCTAGGGTTAGGGTTAGGTTAGGGTACAGGGATAAAACTCAATTTGACACCCCTGTCCAATTCTGTATGTGGAGAAGGTAATGTCGTGGGGAGCTGGGGTTTGTTTTGTTGTACTCCTGGGAGGCCGTAGATGTCAATCGATGTGCTTTGGAAAGGGCTAGGTGGAGTTAGTGGTTAGGTACAGGGATAAAAACTCAATTGGACACCCCTGTCCAATTCTGTATGTGGAGAAGATAATGTCATGGGGAGCTGGGGTTTGTTTTGCTGTACTCCTGGGAGGCCGTAGATGTCCATCAATGTGCTTTGGAGGGGGCTAGGTGGATTTCAAAATTTGGTTATGTTTTTTGGGTTAAGGTTAGGGTTAGGTTAGGGTTAGGGTTAGGGTTAGGGTTAGGTACAGGGATAAAAACTCAATTGGACACCCCTGTCCAATTCTGTATGTGGAGAAAGTAATGTCGTGGGGAGCTGGGATTTGTTTTGCTGAACTCCTGGGAGGCCGTAGATGTCAATCGATGTGCTTTGGAGGGGGCTAGGTGGATTTCAAAATGTGGTTAGGGTACAGGGATAAAAACTCAATTGGACACCCCTGTCCAATTCTGTATGTGGAGAAGGTAATGTCGTGGGGAGCTGGGGTTTGTTTTATTGTACTCCTGGGAGGGTTAGGTTTAGGGTTAGGGTTAGGGTTAGGGTTAGGTACAGGGATAAAAACTCAATTGGACACCCCTGTCCAATTCTGTATGTAGAGAAGGTAATTTCGTGGGGAGCTGAGGTTTGTTTTGTTGTACTCCTGTGAGGCCGTAGATGTCAATCGATGTGCTTAGGGTTAGGGTTAGGGTTAGGGTTAGGTACAGGGATAAAAACTATATTGGACACCCCTGTCCAATTCTGTATGTGGAGAAGGTAATGTCGTGGGGAGCTGGGGTTTGTTTTGCTGTACTCCTGGGAGGCCGTAGATGTCAATCGATGTGCTTTGGAGGGGGTAAGGGTTAGGTACAGGGATAAAAACTATATTGGACACCCCTGTCCAATTCTGTATGTGGAGAAGGTAATGTCGTGGGGAAATGGGGTTTGTTTTATTGTACTCCTGGGAGGGTTAAGTTTAGGGTTAGGGTTAGGGTTAGGGATAAAAACTCAATTGGACACCCCTGTCCAATTCTGTATGTGGAGAAGGTAATGTCGTGGGGAGCTGAGGTTTGTTTTGTTGTACTCCTGGGAGGCCGTAGATGTCAATCGATGTGCTTAGGGTTAGGGATAGGGTTAGGTACAGGGATAAAAACACAATTGGACACCCATGTCCAATTCTGTATGTGGAGAAGGTAATGTCGTGGGGAGCTGGGGTTTGTTTTGCTGTACTCCTGGGAGGCCGTAGATGTCAATCGATGTGCTTTGGAGGGGGCTAGGGTTAGGGTTAGGGTTAGGGTACAGGGATAAAAACTCAATTGGACACCACTGTCCAATTCTGTATGTGGAGAAGGTAATGTCGTGGGGAGCTGGGGTTTGTTTTGTTGTACTCCTGGGAGGCCGTAGATGTCCATCGATGTGCTTTGGAGGGTTAGGGTTAGGGTTAGGTACAGGGATAAAAACTCAATTGGACACCCCTGTCCAATTCTGTATGTGGAGAAGGTAATGTCGTGGGGAGCTGGGGTTTGTTTTGCTGTACTCCTGGGAGGCCGTAGATGTCCATCGATGTGCTTTGAGGGGGCTAGGTGGATTTCAAAATTTGGTTATGTTTTTTGGGTTAGGGTTAGGGTTAGGGTTAGGGTTAGGGTTAGGGTTAGGGTTAGGTACAGGGATAAAAACTCAATTGGACACCCATGTCCAATTCTGTATGTGGAGAAGGTAATGTCGTTGGGAGCTGGGGTTTGTTTTGCTGTACTCCTGGGAGGCCGTAGATGTCAATCGATGTGCTTTGGAGGGGGCTAGGTGGATTTCAAAATTTGGTTAGGTACAGGGATAAAAACTCAATTGGACACCCCTGTCCAATTCTGTATGTGGAGAAGGTAATGTTGTGGGGAGCTGAGGTTTGTTTTGTTGTACTCCTGGGAGGCCGTAGATGTCAATCGATGTGCTTAGGGTTAGGGTTAGGTACAGGGATAAAAACTCAATTGGACACCCCTGTCCAATTCTGTATGTGGAGAAGGTAATGTTGTGGGGAGCTGGGGTTTGTTTTGCTGTACTCCTGGGAGGCCGTAGATGTCAATCGATGTGCTTTGGAGGGGGCTTGGTGGATTTCAAAATTTGGTTAGGTAAAGGGATAAAAACTCAATTGGACACCACTGCCCAATTCTGTATGTGGAGAAGGTAATGTCATGGGGAGCTGGGGTTTGTTTTGTTGTACTCCTGGGAGGCCATAGATGTCCATCGATGTGCTTTGGAGGGTTAGGGTTAGGGTTAGGTACAGGGATAAAAACTCAATTGGACACCCCTGTCCAATTCTGTATGTGGAGAAGGTAATGTCGTGGGGAGCTGGGGTTTGTTTTGCTGTACTCCTGGGAGGCCGTAGATGTCAATCGATGTGCTTTGGAGGGGGCTAGGTGGATTTCAAAATGTGGTTAGGGTACAGGGATAAAAACTAAATTGGACACCCCTGTCCAATTCTGTATGTGGAGAAGGTAATGTCGTGGGGAGCTGGGGTTTGTTTTATTGTACTCCTGGGAGGGTTAGGTTTAGGGTTAGGGTTAGGGTTAGGGTTAGGTACAGGGATAAAAACTCAATTGGACACCACTGTCCAATTCTGTATGTGGAGAAGGTAATGTCGTGGGGAGCTGAGGTTTGTTTTGTTGTACTCCTGGGAGGCCGTAGATGTCAATCGAAGTGCTTAGGGTTAGGGTTAGGGTTAGGGTTAGGTACAGGGATAAAAACTATATTGGACACCCCTGTCCAATTCTGTATGTGGAGAAGGTAATGTCGTGGGGAGCTGGGGTTTGTTTTGCTGTACTCCTGGGAGGCCGTAGATGTCAATCGATGTGCTTTGGAGGGGGTTAGGGTTAGGTACAGGGATAAAAACTATATTGGACACCCCTGTCCAATTCTGTATGTGGAGAAGGTAATGTCGTGGGGAGCTGGGGTATGTTTTGTTGTACTCCTGGGAGGCCGTAGATGTCCATCGATGTGCTTTGGAGGGTTAGGGTTAGGGTTAGGTACAGGGATAAAAACTCAATTGGACACCCCTGTCCAATTCTGTATGTGGAGAAGGTAATGTCGTGGGGAGCTGGGGTTTGTTTTGCTGTACTCCTGGGAGGCCGTAGATGTCCATCGATGTGCTTTGAGGGGGCTAGGTGGATTTCAAAATTTGGTTATGTTTTTGGGTTAGGGGTTAGGGTTAGGGTTAGGGTTAGGGTTAGGGTTAGGGTTAGGGTTAGGTACAGGGATAAAAACTCAATTGGACACCCCTGTCCAATTCTGTATGTGGAGAAGGTAATGTCGTGGGGAGCTGGGGTTTGTTTTGCTGTACTCCTGGGAGGCCGTAGATGTCAATCGATGTGCTTTGGAGGGGGCTAGGTGGATTTCAAAATTTGGTTAGGTACAGGGATAAAAACTCAATTGGACACCCCTGTCCAATTCTGTATGTGGAGAAGGTAATGTTGTGGGGAGCTGAGGTTTGTTTTGTTGTACTCCTGGGAGGCCGTAGATGTCAATCGATGTGCTTAGGGTTAGGGTTAGGTACAGGGATAAAAACTCAATTGGACACCCCTGTCCAATTCTGTATGTGGAGAAGGTAATGTTGTGGGGAGCTGGGGTTTGTTTTGCAGTACTCCTGGGAGGCCTTAGATGTCAATCGATGTGCTTTGGAAAGGGCTAGGTGGATTTCAAAATTTGGTTAGGTACAGGGATAAAAACTCAATTGGACACCCCTGTCCAATTCTGTATGTGGAGAAGGTAATGTCGTGGGGAGCTGGGGTTTGTTTTGTTGTACTCCTGGGAGGAGATGTATCGAGTGCTTTGAGGGTTAGGGTTAGGGTTAGGTACAGGGATAAAAACTCAATTGGACACCCCTGTCCAATTCTGTATGTGGAGAAGGTAATGTCGTGGGGAGCTGGGGTTTGTTTTGTTGTACTCCTGGGAGGCCGTAGATGTCAATCGATGTGCTTTGGAAGGGGCTAGGTGGATTTCAGGTTAGGTACAGGGATAAAAACTCAATTGGACACCCCTGTCCAATTCTGTATGTGGAGAAGGTAATGTCGTGGGGAGCTGGGGTTTGTTTTGCTGTACTCCTGGGAGGGTTAGGGTTTGGGGGTTAGGGTTAGGGTTAGGGTTAGGAGGGATAAAACTCAATTGGACACCCTGTCCAATTCTGTATGTGGAGAAGGTAATGTCGTGGGGAGGGGGTTTGTTTTGTTGTACTCCTGGGAGGCCGTAGATGTCAATCGATGTGCTTTGGAGGGTTAGGGTTAGGGTTAGGGTTAGGTACAGGGATAAAAACTCAATTGGACACCCCTGTCCAATTCTGTATGTGGAGAAGGTAATGTCGTGGGGAGCTGGGGTTTGTTTTGCTGTACTCCTGGGAGGCCGTAGATGTCAATCGATGTGCTTTGGAGGGTTAGGGTTAGGGTTAGGTACAGGGATAAAAACTCAATTGGACACCCCTGTCCAATTCTGTATGTGGAGAAGGTAATGTCGTGGGGAGCTGGGGTTTGTTTTGCTGTACTACTGGGAGGCCGTAGATGTCCATCGATGTGCTTTGGAGGGGGCTAGGTGGATTTCAAAATATTTGGTAGGTACAGGATAAAACTCATTGACACCCTGTAATTCTGTATGGGAGAAGGTAATGTGGGGAGGTGTTTTGTTGTCCGGGAGGGTTAGGGTTAGGGTTAGGGTTAGGGTTAGGTACAGGGATAAAAACTCAATTGGACACCCCTGTCCAATTCTGTATGTGGAGAAGGTAATGTCGTGGGGAGCTGGGGTTTGTTTTGCTGTACTCCTGGGAGGCCGTAGATGTCAATCGATGTGCTTTGGAGGGTTAGGGTTAGGGTTAGGTACAGGGATAAAAACTCAATTGGACACCCCTGTCCAATTCTGTATGTGGAGAAGGTAATGTCGTGGGGAGCTGGGGTTTGTTTTGCTGTACTACTGGGAGGCCGTAGATGTCAATCGATGTGCTTTGGAAAGGGGTGGGCTAGGTACAGGATAAATCAATTGGACAGCAATTCTGTATGTGGAGAAGGTAAGTTGGGGAGCTTGGGTTTGTTTTGTTGTATGGGAGGGTTAGGTTTAGGGTTAGGGTTAGGGTTAGGGTTAGGTACAGGGATAAAAACTCAATTGGACACCCCTGTCCAATTCTGTATGTGGAGAAGGTAATGTCGTGGGGAGCTGGGGTTTGTTTTGTTGTACTCCTGGGAGGCCGTAGATGTCAATCGATGTGCTTAGGGTTAGGGTTAGGGTTAGGGTTAGGTACAGGGATAAAAACTCAATTGGACACCCCTGTCCAATTCTGTATGTGGAGAAGGTAATGTCGTGGGGAGCTGGGGTTTGTTTTGCTGTACTCCTGGGAGGCCGTAGATGTCAATCGATGTGCTTTGGAGGGGGTTAGGTACAGGGATAAAAACTCAATTGGACACCCCTGTCCAATTCTGTATGTGGAGAAGGTAATGTCGTGGGGAGCTGGGGTTTGTTTTGCTGTACTCCTGGGAGGCCGTAGATGTCAATCGATGTGCTTTGGAGGGGCTAGGTGGGTTAGTTGGTTAGGGTACAGGGATAAAAACTCAATTGGACACCACTGTCCAATTCTGTATGTGGAGAAGGTAATGTCGTGGGGAGCTGGGGTTTGTTTTATTGTACTCCTGGGAGGGTTAGGTTTAGGGTTAGGGTTAGGGTTAGGGATAAAACTCAATTGGACACCCCTGTCCAATTCTGTATGTGGAGAAGGTAATGTCGTGGGGAGCTGGGGTTTGTTTTGCTGTACTCCTGGGAGGCCAGTCAGTTTAGGGTTAGGGTTAGGGTTAGGGTTAGGTAAGGGATAAAAACTCAATTGGACACCCCTGTCCAATTCTGTATGTGGAGAAGGTAATGTCGTTGGGAGCTGGGGTTTGTTTTGCTGTACTCCTGGGAGGCCGTAGATGTCAATCGATGTGCTTTGGAGGGGGTTTAAGGGTTAGGTACAGGGATAAAAAACTCAATTGGACACCCCTGTCCAATTCTGTATGTGGAGAAGGTAATGTTGTGGGGAGCTGAGGTTTGTTTTGCTGTACTCCTGGGAGGCCGTAGATGTCAATCGATGTGCTTAGGGTTAGGGTTAGGTACAGGGATAAAAACTCAATTGGACACCCCTGTCCAATTCTGTATGTGGAGAAGGTAATGTCGTGGGGAGCTGGGGTTTGTTTTGCTGTACTCCTGGGAGGCCGTAGATGTCAATCGATGTGCTTTGGAGGGGGCTTGGTGGATTTCAAAATTTGGTTAGGTAAAGGGATAAAAACTCAATTGGACACCACTGCCCAATTCTGTATGTGGAGAAGGTAATGTCATGGGGAGCTGGGGTTTGTTTTGTTGTACTCCTGGGAGGCCATAGATGTCCATCGATGTGCTTTGGAGGGTTAGGGTTAGGGTTAGGTACAGGGATAAAAACTCAATTGGACACCCCTGTCCAATTCTGTATGTGGAGAAGGTAATGTCGTGGGGAGCTGGGGTTTGTTTTGCTGTACTCCTGGGAGGCCGTAGATGTCAATCGATGTGCTTTGGAGGGGGCTAGGTGGATTTCAAAATGTGGTTAAAAAACTTGGACACCCCTGTCCAATTCTGGAAGGTAAGGGCTGGGGTTTGTTTTATTGTACTCCTGGGAGGGTTAGGTTTAGGGTTAGGGTTAGGGGTTAGGGTTAGGTACAGGGATAAAAACTCAATTGGACACCACTGTCCAATTCTGTATGTGGAGAAGGTAATGTCGTGGGGAGCTGAGGTTTGTTTTGCTGTACTCCTGGGAGGCCGTAGATGTCAATCGATGTGCTTTGGAGGGTTAGGGTTGGGTTAGGGTTAGGTACAGGGATAAAAACTATATTGGACACCCCTGTCCAATTCTGTATGTGGAGAAGGTAATTGGGGAGCTGGGGTTTGTTTTGCTGTACTCCTGGGAGGCCGTAGATGTCAATCGATGTGCTTTGGAGGTTAGGGTTAGGTACAGGGATAAAAACTCAATTGGACACCCCTGTCCAATTCTGTATGTGGAGAAGGTAATGTCGTGGGGAGCTGGGGTTTGTTTTGCTGTACTCCTGGGAGGCCGTAGATGTCAATCGATGTGCTTTGAGGGCTAGGTGGATTTCAAAATTGGTTAGGTACAGGGATAAAAACTCAATTGGACACCCCTGTCCAATTCTGTATGTGGAGAAGGTAATGTCGTGGGGAGCTGGGGTTTGTTTTGTTGTACTCCTGGGAGGCGTAATAGGTTTAGGGTTAGGGTTAGGGGTTAGGGATAAAAACTCAATTGGACACCCCTGTCCAATTCTGTATGTGGAGAAGGTAATGTCGTGGGGAGCTGGGGGTTTGTTTTGCTGTACTCCTGGGAGGCCGTAGATGTCAATCGATGTGCTTGGTAGGGTTAGGGTTAGGGTTAGGTACAGGGATAAAAACTCAATTGGACACCCCTGTCCAATTCTGTATGTGGAGAAGGTAATGTCGTGGGGAGCTGGGGGTTTGTTTTGCAGTACTCCTGGGGAGGCCTTAGATGTCAATCGATGTGCTTTGGAAAGGGGGCTAGGTGGATTTAAATTGGTTAGGTACAGGGATAAAACTCAATTGGACACCCCTGTCCAATTCTGTATGTGGAGAAGGTAATGTCGGGGGAGCTGGGGTTTGTTTTATTGTACTCCTGGGAGGGTTAGGTTTAGGGTTAGGGTTAGGGTTACAGGGATAAAAACTCAATTGGACACCCCTGTCCAATTCTGTATGTGGAGAAGGTAATGTCGTGGGGAGCTGAGGTTTGTTTTGTTGTACTCCTGGGAGGCCGTAGATGTCAATCGATGTGCTTAGGGTTAGGGTTAGGGTTAGGTACAGGGATAAAAACACAATTGGACACCCCTGTCCAATTCTATATGTGGAGAAGGTAATGTCGTGGGGAGCTGGGGTTTGTTTTGCTGTACTCCTGGGAGGCCGTAGATGTCAATCGATGTGCTTTGGAGGGGGTAGGGTTAGGGTTAGGGTTGTGGTACAGGGATAAAACACAATTGGACACCCCTGTCCAATTCTGTATGTGGAGAAGGTAATGTCGTGGGGAGCTGGGGTTTGTTTTGCTGTACTCCTGGGAGGCCGTAGATGTCAATCGATGTGCTTTGGAGGGGGCTAGGGGTTAGGGTTAGGGTACAGGGATAAAAACTCAATTGGACACCCCTGTCCAATTCTGTATGTGGAGAAGGTAATGTCGTGGGGAGCTGGGGTTTGTTTTGTTGTACTCCTGGGAGGCCGTAGATGTCCATCGATGTGCTTTGGAGGGGGCTAGGTGGATTTCAAAATTTGGTTATGTTTTTTGGGTTAGGGTTAGGGTTAAGGGTAGTTAGGTACAGGGATAAAAACTCAATTGGACACCCCCTGTCCAATTCTGTATGTGGAGAAGGTAATGTCGTGGGGAGCTGGGGTTTGTTTTGTTGTACTCCTGGGAGGCCGTAGATGTCAATCGATGTGCTTTAGGGTAGGGTTAGGGTTAGGTACAGGGATAAAAACTCAATTGGACACCCTGTCCAATTCTGTATGTGGAGAAGGTAATGTCGTGGGGAGCTGGGGTTTGTTTTGCTGTACTCCTGGGAGGCCGTAGATGTCAATCGATGTGCTTTGGAGGGGGCTAGGTGGCAAAATTTGGTTAGGTACAGGGATAAAAACTCAATTGGACACCCCTGTCCAATTCTGTATGTGGAGAAGGTAATGTCGTGGGGAGCTGGGGTTTGTTTTGTTGTACTCCTGGGAGGCCGTAGATGTCAATCGATGTGCTTTGGAGGGTTAGGGTTAATTGGGGTTAGGTACAGGGATAAAAACTCAATTGGACACCCCTGTCCAATTCTGTATGTGGAGAAGGTAATGTCGTGGGGAGCTGGGGGTTTGTTTTGCTGTACTCCTGGGAGGCCGTAGTGTAGAGTGCTTAGGGTTAGGGTTAGGGTTAGGTACAGGGATAAAAACTCAATTGGACACCCCTGTCCAATTCTGTATGTGGAGAAGGTAATGTCGTGGGGAGCTGGGGTTTGTTTTGCTGTACTCCTGGGAGGGTGTCAATGTGTTTGGAGGGGTTAGGGGTTAGGGTACAGGGATAAAAACTCAATTGGACACCCCTGTCCAATTCTGTATGTGGAGAAGGTAATGTCGTGGGGAGCTGGGGTTTGTTTTGTTGTACTCCTGGGAGGCCGTAGTGTCAATCGATGTGCTTTAGGGTTAGGGTTAGGGTTAGGGTACAGGGATAAAAACTCAATTGGACACCCCTGTCCAATTCTGTATGTGGAGAAGGTAATGTCGTGGGGAGCTGGGGGTTTGTTTTGCTGTACTCCTGGGAGGCCAGATGTCCATCGATGTGCTTTGAGGGGGCTAGGTGGATTTCAAAATTTGGTTATGTTTTTTAGGTTAGGGTTAGGGTAGGTTAGGGTTAGGGTTAGGGTTAGGGTTAGGGTTAGGTTAGGGTTAGGTACAGGGATAAAAACTCAATTGGACACCCCTGTCCAATTCTGTATGTGGAGAAGGTAATGTCGTGGGGAGCTGAGGTTTGTTTTGCTGTACTCCTGGGAGGCCGTAGATGTCAATCGATGTGCTTTGGAGGGGCTAGGGGGATGGTTAGGTACAGGGGATAAAAACTCAATTGGACACCCACTGTCCAATTCTGTATGTGGAGAAGGTAATGTCGTGGGAGCTGGGGTTTGTTTTGCTGTACTCCTGGGAGGCGTAGATGTCAATCGATGTGCTTTGGAGGGGGCTAGGTGGTTTCAAATTTAGGTTAGGTACAGGGATAAAAACTCAATTGGACACCCCTGTCCAATTCTGTATGTGGAGAAGGTAATGTCGTGGGGAGCTGGGGTTTGTTTTGTTGTACTCCTGGGAGGCCGTAGATGTCCATCGATGTGCTTTGGAGGGTTAGGGTTAGGGTTAGGTACAGGGATAAAAACTCAATTGGACACCCCTGTCCAATTCTGTATGTGGAGAAGGTAATGTCGTGGGGAGCTGGGGTTTGTTTTGCTGTACTCCTGGGAGGCCGTAGATGTCAATCGATGTGCTTTGGAGGGGCTAGGTGGATTTCAAAATGTGGTTAGGTACAATAAAACTAAGACACCCCTGTCCAATTCTGTATGTGGAGAAGGTAATGTCGTGGGGAGCTGGGGTTTGTTTTGTTGTACTGGGAGGCGTTAGAGGGTTTAGGGTTAGGGTTAGGGTTAGGTACAGGGATAAAACTCAATTGGACACCCCTGTCCAATTCTGTATGTGGAGAAGGTAATGTCGTGGGGAGCTGAGGGTTTGTTTTGTTGTACTCCTGGGAGGCCGTAGATGTCAATCGATGTGCTTGAGGGTTAGGGTTGGGTTAGGGTTAGGTACAGGGATAAAACTAAATTGGACACCCCTGTCCAATTCTGTATGTGGAGAAGGTAATGTCGTGGGGAGCTGGGGTTTGTTTTGCTGTACTCCTGGGAGGCCGTAGATGTCAATCGATGTGCTTTGGAGGGGGTTAGGGTTAGGTACAGGATAAAATCAATTGGACACCCTGTCATTCTGTATGTGGAGAAGGTAATGTGTGGGGAGCTGGGGTTTGTTTTTTGTTGGGAGGGTTAGGGTTAGGGTTAGGGTTAGGGTTAGGGATAAAAACTCAATTGGACACCCCTGTCCAATTCTGTATGTGGAGAAGGTAATGTCGTGGGGAGCTGAGGTTTGTTTTGTTGTACTCCTGGGAGGCCGTAGATGTCAATCGATGTGCTTAGGGTTAGGGTTAGGGTTAGGTACAGGGATAAAAACTATATTGGACACCCCTGTCCAATTCTGTATGTGGAGAAGGTAATGTCGTGGGGAGCTGGGGTTTGTTTTGCTGTACTCCTGGGAGGCCGTAGATGTCAATCGATGTGCTTTGGAGGGGTTAGGGTTAGGTACAGGGATAAAAACTCAATTGGACACCCTGTCCAATTCTGTATGTGGAGAAGGTAATGTCGTGGGGAGCTGGGGTTTGTTTTGCTGTACTCCTGGGAGGCCGTAGATGTCAATCGATGTGCTTTGGAAAGGGCTAGGTGGATTTCAAAATTTGGTTAGGTACAGGGATAAAAACTCAATTGGACACCCCTGTCCAATTCTGTATGTGGAGAAGGTAATGTCGTGGGGAGCTGGGGTTTGTTTTATTGTACTCCTGGGAGGGTTAGGTTTAGGGTTAGGGTTAGGGTTAGGGATAAAAACTCAATTGGATACCCCTGTCCAATTCTGTATGTGGAGAAGGTAATGTCGTGGGGAGCTGAGGTTTGTTTTGTTGTACTCCTGGGA
The DNA here is from genome assembly GCF_020615455.1 of Coregonus clupeaformis. Taxonomy (NCBI): domain Eukaryota; kingdom Metazoa; phylum Chordata; class Actinopteri; order Salmoniformes; family Salmonidae; genus Coregonus; species Coregonus clupeaformis. The sequence goes on from NW_025536558.1 coordinate 48,393, forward strand.
GGCCGTAGATGTCAATCGATGTGCTTTGAGGGGTTGGTGGATTTAAAATTTGGTTAGGTACAGGGATAAAAACTCAATTGGACACCCCTGTCAAATTCTGTATGTGGAGAAGGTAATGTCGTGGGGGAGCTGGGGTTTGTTTTGTTGTACTCCTGGGAGGCCGTAGATGTCAATCGATGTGCTTAGGGTTAGGGTTAGGGTTAGGGTTAGGTACAGGGATAAAAACTCAATTGGACACCCCTGTCCAATTCTGTATGTGGAGAAGGTAATGTCGTGGGGAGCTGGGGTTTGTTTTATTGTACTCCTGGGAGGGTTAGTTAGAGGGTTAGGGTTAGGGTTAGGGTTAGGGTTAGGTACAGGGATAAAAACTCAATTGGACACCCCTGTCCAATTCTGTATGTGGAGAAGGTAATGTCGTGGGGAGCTGGGTTTTGTTTTGCTGTACTCCTGGGAGGCCGTAGATGTCAATCGATGTGCTTTGGAGGGGGCTAGGGTTAGGGTTAGGTACAGGGATAAAAACTCAATTGGACACCCCTGTCCAATTCTGTATGTGGAGAAGGTAATGTCGTGGGTACCTGGGGTTTGTTTTATTGTACTCCTGGGAGGGTTAGGGTTAGGGTTAGGGTTAGGGTTAGGGTTAGGGTTAGGGTTAGGTACAGGGATAAAAACTCAATTGGACACCCCTGTCCAATTCTGTATGTGGAGAAGGTAATGTCGTGGGGAGCTGGGGTTTGTTTTGCTGTACTCCTGGGAGGCCGTAGATGTCAATCGATGTGCTTTGGAGGGGGCTAGGGTTAGGGTTAGGTACAGGGATAAAAACTCAATTGGACACCCCTGTCCAATTCTGTATGTGGAGAAGGTAATGTCGTGGGGAGCTGGGGTTTGTTTTGCTGTACTCCTGGGAGGCCGTAGATGTCAATCGATGTGCTTTGGAGGGGGCTAGGTGGATTTCAAAATTTGGTTAGGTACAGGGATAAAAAATCAATGGACACCCCTGTCCAATTCTGTATGTGGAGAAGGTAATGTCGTGGGGAGCTGGGGTTTGTTTTGTTGTACTCCTGGGAGGCCGTAGATGTCCATCGATGTGCTTTGGAGGGGTCTAGGTGGATTTCAAAAGTGGTTATGTTTTTGCACATAGGGTACAGGGATAAAAACTCAATTGGACACCCTGTCCAATTCTGTATGTGGAGAAGGTAATGACGTGGGTAGCTGGGGTTTGTTTTGCTGTACTCCTGGGAGGCCGTAGATGTCAATCGATGTGCTTTGGAGGGGGCTAGGTGGATTTCAAAATGTGGTTATGTTTTTTGCACATAGGTACAGGGATAAAAACTCAATTGGACACCCCTGTCCAATTCTGTATGTGGAGAAGGTAATGTCGTGGGGAGCTGGGGTTTGTTTTGTTGTACTCCTGGGAGGCCGTAGATGTCCATCGATGTGCTTTGGAGGGGGCTAGGTGGATTTCAAAAATGTTATCCCTGTACCCTAACCAAATTTTGAAATCCACCTAGCCCCCTCCAAAGCACATCGATTGACATCTACGGCCTCCCAGGAGTACAGCAAAACAAACCCCAGCTCCCCACGACATTACCTTCTCCACATACAGAATTGGACAGGGGTGTCCAATTGAGTTTTTATCCCTGTACCTAACCCTAACCCCCTCCAAAGCACATCGATTGACATCTACAGCCTCCCAGGAGTACAGCAAAACAAACCCCAGCTCCCCACGACATTACCTTCTCCACATACAGAATTGGACAGGGGTGTCCAATTGAGTTTTTATCCCTGTACCTAACCCTAACCCTAACCCTAAGCACATCGATTGACATCTACGGCCTCCCAGGAGTACAACAAAACAAACCTCAGCTCCCCACGACATTACCTTCTCCACATACAGAATTGGGCAGGGGTGTCCGATGGAGTTTATATCCCTGTACCTATGTGCAAAAACATAACCATATTTTGAAATCCACCTAGCCCCCCTCCAAAACACATCGATTGGACATCTACGGCCTCCCAGGAGTACAGCAAAACAAACCCCAGCTCCCCACGACATTACCTTCTCCACATACAGGATTGGACAGGGGTGTCCAATTGAGTTTTTATCCCTGTACTAGTGCAAAAAACATAACCAAATTTTGAAATCCACCTAGCCCCTCCAAAGCACATCGATGGACATCTACGGCCTCCCAGGAGTAAGCAAAACAAACCCCAGGTCCCCACTGACTTTACCTTCTCCACATACAGAATTGGACAGGGGTGTCCAATTGAGTTTTTATCCCTGTACCCTAACCAAATTTCGAAATCCACCTAGCCCCTCCAAAGCACATCGATTGACATCTACGGCCTCCCAGGAGTACAGCAAAACAAACCCCAGCTCCCCACGACATTACCTTCTCCATATACAGGATTGGACAGGGGTGTCCAATTGAGTTTTTATCCCTGTACCTAACCCTAACCTAATCCTAACCCTAGCCCTCCAAAGCACATCGATTGACATCTACGGCCTCCCAGGAGTACAGCAAAACAAACCTCAGCTCCCCACGACATTACCTTCTCCACATACAGAATTGGACAGGGGTGTCCAATTGAGTTTTTATGCCTGTACCCTATGTGCAAACATAACCAAATTTTGAAATCCACCTAGCCCCCTCCAAAGCACATCGATGGACATCTACGGCCTCCCAGGAGTACAACAAAACAAACCCCAGCTCCCCACGACATTACCTTCTCCACATACAGAATTGGACAGGGGTGTCCAATTGAGTTTTTATGCCTGTACCTATGTGCAAAAACATAACCAAATTTTGAAATCCACCTAGCCCCTCCAAAGCACATCGATGGACATCTACGGCCTCCCAGGAGTACAACAAAACAAACCCCAGGCTCCCACGACATTACCTTCTCCACATACAGAATTGGACAGGGGTGTCCAATTGAGTTTTTATCCCTGTACCCTAACCAAATTTCGAAATCCACCTAGCCCCCTCCAAAGCACATCGATTGGACATCTACGGCCTCCCAGGAGTACAGCAAAACAAACCCCAGCTCCCCACGACATTACCTTCTCCACATACAGAATTGGACAGGGGTGTCCAATTGAGTTTTTATCCCTGTACCTAACCCTAACCCTAACCCTAACCCTAGCCCCCTCCAAAGCACATCGATTGACATCTACGGCCTCCCAGGAGTACAACAAAACAAACCCCAGCTCCCCACCGACATTACCTTCTCCACATACAGAATTGGACAGGGGTGTCCAATTGAGTTTTTATGCCTGTACCCTAAAATAACCAAATTTTGAAATCCACCTAGCCCCCTCCAAAGCACATCGATTGACATCTACGGCCTCCCAGGAGTACAGCAAAACAAACCCCAGCTCCCCACGACATTACCTTCTCCACATACAGAATTGGACAGGGGTGTCCAATTGAGTTTTTATCCCTGTACCCTAAAATAACCAAATTTTGAAATCCACCTAGCCCTCCAAAGCACATCGATTGACATCTACGGCCTCCCAGGAGTACAACAAAACAAACCCCAGCTCCCCACGACATTACCTTCTCCACATACAGAGATTGGACAGGGGGTGTCCAATTGAGTTTTTATGCCTGTACCCTAAAACATAACCAATTTTAAATCCACCTAGCCCCTCCAAAGCACATCGATTGACATCTACGGCCTCCCAGGAGTACAACAAAACAAACCCCAGCTCCCCAGCGACATTACCTTCTCCACATACAGAATTGGACAGGGGTGTCCAATTGAGTTTTTATCCCTGTACCCTATACATAACTTGAAACCACCTAGCCCCCCTCAAAGCACATCGATGGACATCTACGGCCTCCCAGGAGTACAGCAAAACAAACCCCAGCTCCCCACGACATTACCTTCTCCACATACAGAATTGGACAGGGGTGTCCAATTGAGTTTTTATGCCTGTACCGAATAACCCAACCTACCTACCTAACCAAAAAATTTTGAAATCCACCTAGCCCCCTCCAAAGCACATCGATTGACATCTACGGCCTCCCAGGAGTACAGCAAAACAAACCCCCAGCCCCCACGACATTACCTTCTCCACATACAGAATTGGACAGGGTGTCCAATTGAGATTTTTATCACTGTACCTAACAACCTAGCCTTACCCCTCCAAAGCACATCGATGGACATCTACGGCCTCCCAGGAGTACAACAAAACAAACCCCAGCTCCCCACGACATTACCTTCTCCACATACAGAATTGGACAGGGGTGTCCAATTGAGTTTTTATCCCTGTACCTAACCCTAACACCCCCTACAAAAAAAAATTTTAACCCCCAAAGCACATCGATTGACATCTACGGCCTCCCAGGAGTACAGCAAAACAAACCCCAGCTCCCCACGACATTACCTTCTCCACATACAGAATTGGACAGGGGGTGTCCAATTGATTTTTATCCCTGTACCCTAACCCTAACCCTAACCCTAAGCACATCGATTGACATCTACAGCCTCCCAGGCGTACAACAAAACAAACCTCAGCTCCCCGACATTACCTTCTCCACATACAGAATTGGACAGGGGTGTCCAATTGAGTTTTTATCCCTGTACCTAACCCTAACCCTAACCCTAACCCTAAACCTAACCCTCCCAAGAGTACAATAAAACAAACCCCAGCTCCCCACGACATTACCTTCTCCACATACAGAATTGGACAGGGGTGTCCAATTGAGTTTTTTATCCCTGTACCCCTAACCACATTTTGAAATCCACCTAGCCCCTCCAAAGCACATCGATTGACATCTACGGCCTCCCAGGAGTACAGCAAAACAAACCCCAGCTCCCCACGACATTACCTTCTCCACAAACAGAATTGGACAGGGGTGTCCAATTGAGTTTTTATCCCTGTACCCTAACCGTAACCCTAACCTACCCTAACTAACCTAACCTAACCTAACCCTAACCCAAAAACATAACCAAATTTTGAAATCCACCTAGCCCCCTCCAAAGCACATCGATGGACATCTATGGCCTCCCAGGAGTACAGCAAAACAAACCCCAGCTCCCCCGACATTACCTTCTCCACATACAGAATTGGACAGGGGTGTCCAATTGAGTTTTTATCCCTGTACCTAACCCTAACCCTAACCCTCCAAAGCACATCGATGGACATCTACGGCCTCCCAGGAGTACAACAAAACAAACCCCAGCTCCCCACGACATTACCTTCTCCACATACAGAATTGGACAGGGGTGTCCAATTGAGTTTTTATCCCTGTACCTAACCCTAACCCTAACCCTAACCTTAACCCAAAAAAATAACCACATTTTTGAAATCCACCTAGCCCCTCCAAAGCACATCGATTGACATCTACGGCCTCCCAGGAGTACAGCAAAACAAACCCCAGCTCCCCACGACATTACCTTCTCCCATACAGAATTGGACAGGGTGTCCAATTGAGATTTTTATCCTGTACCTAACACTAACCCTAAACACCTACCCCCTCCAAAGCACATCGATTGACATCTACGGCCTCCCAGGAGTACAACAAAACAAACCCCAGCTCCCCACGACATTACCTTCTCCACATACAGAATTGGACAGGGGTGTCCAATTGAGTTTTTATCCCTGTACCTAACCCTAACCCTAACCCTAACCCCAAACAAACCTAAACAACCCTAGCCCAACTCCCAAAACCCAACCCAACCAAAAACCTAACCCTAGCCCTACCCTAACCCTGACCAGAGTTGCCGAGGGTGTGTCCACATTATATTTGAAATCCACCTAGCCCTAACCCTCCAAGCACATCGATTGACATCTACAGCCTCCCAGGCGTACAACAAAACAAACCTCAGCTCCCCACGACATTACCTTCTCCACATACAGAATTGGACAGGGGTGTCCAATTGAGTTTTATCCCTGTACCCTAACCCTTTGCAACCTAACCCTAACCCTCAAACCTAAACCTCCCTCCGTACTACAAACTAACCAAGCCCCAGCTAACAAACCTCCCCGACCTAACCTTCTCCAACATAACCGAATACCCAATACCCTAACCCTCAACCCTAACCCAAACATAACCAAATTTTGAAATCCACCTAGCCCCCCCTCCAAAGCACATCGATTGACATCTCGCTCCCAGGAGTACAACAAAACAAACCCCAGCTCCCCACGACATTACCTTCTCCACATACAGAATTGGACAGGGGTGTCCAATTTAGAGTTTTTATCCCTGTACCCTTCTGCCTCTTCTTAAAAACATAACCAAGAAACTAGACCCCTCCAAAGCATCGATGGACATCTGGCCTCCCAGGAGTACAACAAAACAAACCCCAGCTCCCCACGACATTACCTTCTCCACATACAGAATTGGACAAGGGTGTCCAATTGAGTTTTTATCCCTGTACCTAACCACATTTTGAAATCCACCTAGGCCCTCCAAAGCACATCGATGGACATCTACGCTCCCAGGAGTACAGCAAAACAAACCCCAGCTCCCCCACGACATTACCTTCTCCACATACAGAATTGGACAGGGGTGTCCAATTGAGTCCCTGTACCTAACCCAAACCAACCCTGAACCTTACCTAACCCTAACCTCCAAAGCACTGTCACAGGCCTCCCGGACACTAAAAAAACAAACCCCAGCTCCCCGACAATACCTTCTCCACATACAGAATGGACAAGGGTGTCTGTCCAATTGAGATTTTATCCCTGTACCTACTACTTTGAAATCCACCTAGCTCCCCTCCAAAGCACATCGATTGACATCTACGGCCTCCCAGGAGTACAGCAAAACAAACCCCAGCTCCACACGACATTACCTTCTCCACATACAGAATTGGACAGGGGTGTCCAATTGAGTTTTTATCCCTGTACCTACAAAACTAACATAACCTTCCCTTCTAAAACCCCCTAACCCTCCCCAAAGCACATGATGGACATCTATGGCCTCCCAGGAGTAAGCAAAAAAACAAACCCCAGCTCCCACCATTACCGCTTCTCCACATACAGAATTGGACAGGGTGTCCAATTGAGTTTTTATCCCTGTACCCTTAGTGCAATCAAAACATAACCACATTTTGAAATCCACCTAGCCCCCTCCAAAGCATCCGATTGACATCTATGGCCTCCCAGGAGTACAGCAAAACAAACCCCAGCTCCCCACGACATTACCCTTCTCCACATACAGAATTGGACAGGGGTGTCCAATTGAGTTTTTATCCCTGTACCTATGTGCAAAAACATAACCAAGAAATCCACCTAGCCCCTCCAAAGCACATCGATGGACATCTACGGCCTCCCAGGAGTACAACAAAACAAACCCCAGCTCCCCCACGACATTACCTTCTCCACATACAGAATTGGACAGGTGTCCAATTGAGTTTTTTATCCCTGTAC
>NW_025536559.1:0-20000 GCF_020615455.1 Coregonus clupeaformis
TTTGTGTGTTTGTGTCCAGTGTGTGTGGGGGTCCAGTGTGTGTGTCTGTATGTGTCCAATATGTGTGTGTTTGTGTGTACAGTACACATACTGGACCCACAAACACACACACACACACACACACATACACACACACACACACACACACACACACACTGGACACAAGCACACACACACACTGGACACACACAGACACAAACACTGGACACAAACTGGACACACAAACACACACAAACTGGACACACACACACACACACACTGGACACACACACACACACACACACACACACACTGGACACATGCAAACACACTGGACACACACACAAAAACACACACAAACACTGGACACACACGCACACAGTAGACACACACACACACTGGACACACACACACACACTGGACACACACACACTCACTGGACACACACACACACAAAAAGAAAACACACACCGGACACACACACACTGGACCCACACACACACACACACTCGACCCACACACACTGGACACACACACACACTGGACACACACTGGACACACACACGGACAAACATTCTTACCACCGCTTGTACAAAGTTATATGCTGAATGTGTGTGTGAGTGTGTGTGTGTGTGTGTCCAGTGTGTGTGTGTGTGTGTGTGTGTGTGTGTGTGTGAGTTCAGGTGTATCCCTCAATGACTGTCTGTTCTTCTGCTTACCGCTACAGTGTGGAACATGGTGGAGAGAACACAATGAAACCTGGACTTAGAAAATGTGAGTGTTGACTGCTGTGAAGAATATGACTAAGAATAAGTCTTAATTCAAGTGAAGTCAAAGTCAAAGACCACTATCATTACTTACTTGGTCATATTAAATATCAGCTGTAGTTCTACAGAAGCACAAATCAGGGACACCAAAGTTTACAAAGAGTTGCTTTGACAATGTGTGTGTGTGTGTGTGGCGTGTTCCTGTTACATTAGAAATGTGTGTGTGTGTATTCAGTGTGTGTGTGTGTGTGTGTGTGTGTGTGTGTGTGTGTGTGTGTTCAGGATGTGTGTGTGTGTGTTCAGGATGTGTGTGTGTGTGTTCTGTGTGTGTGTGTGTGTGTTCAGGATGTGAGTGTGAGTGTGTATCCGTTGTGTGTGTGTGTGTGTGTGTTTGTGTGTGTTCAGGATGATGATGATTTCTAAAATTGTGTCTGGTTTCATCCATCAGATGTCTGTGATCTCACACTGGACCTAAACACAGTAGACAGATTCCTCTCTCTGTCTGAGGAGAACAGAAAGGTGACATGGAGGAGAGAGAAGCAGCCGTATCCTGATCACCCAGAGAGATTTGAGGGCTGTGGACAGGTGCTGTGTAGAGAGGGTCTGACTGGGCGCTGTTACTGGGAGGTAGAGTGGAGTGGGAGTTGGGCTTTTATAGGAGTGACATATAAAGGAATCAGCAGGAGAGGAATGGGTAAGGACTGTGGGATTGGATACAATGACAAGTCCTGGAGTCTGTTCTGCTCTGACAAGAGTTACTCTGCCTGTCACAATAATAATCACACTACCATAGACGTCCCCTCCTCCAGCTCCCACAGAGTAGGAGTGTATCTGGACTGGCCAGCCGGCACTCTGTCCTTCTACAGAGTCTCCTCTGACACACTGACCCACCTGAACACATTCCACTCCACATTCACTAAGCCCCTCTATCCAGGGTTTAGGGTTCATGACTTTTTTGGTTTGTCCTCCGTGTCCCTGTGTCAAACATAACACACACACAATCACACTGGGAACACAAACACACACACGCAAACTAAACACACACACACACACTAGACACAAACACACACACTGTACACACACACAAACACACTGAACACACACACTGGACACACACACACACACTGGACACACACACTGGACACACACAAACACACACACACACACACTGGACACACAAACACACACACACACACTAACACACACACTGGACACACACACACTGAACACACTCACACTGGACACACACACACACACTGGACACACACACTGGACATACACACACACACACACACACACACACACACACACACACACACACACACACTGGACAGACACAAGCAGGCCAAACACACACACACACACACACACACACACACACACACACACACACACACACACACACACACACACACACACACACACACACACACACTGGACACACACACATGCACTGGACACAAACACACACACTCAACACACACACACACACACTGAACACACACACACTGGACACACACACACACACACACACACACACAAACACACTGGACATACACACACACACACACACACACACACACGAGACACACACACACACACACACTGAACACACACACTGGACACACACACAAACCCACTGAACACACACACACACACACACACACACACACTAGACACACACACACTGGACACACACACACTGAACACTCACACACTGGACACACACACACACACACACACTGGATACACACACACACTGGACACACACACACACTGGACACACACACACACTGGACACACTGGACACATTTCCATGTGTTGGATTTTGATGAAAGGAAATCCCATATAGCCTACTGGACAGGACTTTGCTATGGCATCTTCTGTTTGGGTTTCTCAGGTCAGGTCTGAGCCATGATCAGAATGTGTCTCTGTGTCTATTTCCAGCCCTGCCATTTCTACCTGTCCTGATCTAGTGTTTCACCTCCTGACCTCCTCACACCGTCTCACTGTCCATGTCTGCTTTTAGCTCCCACCTCTACTTCACTGTGTTATAATGGACCTTATGCTTGTTATGTCACCTCTGGAACCAGTTATCAAACATACTGACCTTTCTGACCCTATCCCATGGCCCTACTTTCTACAACTGAACATTTAAATTCCTCTATGAGTTTTGTTTCGTGTCCATTTTCTTTTTTATGTATTTGTTGTATATTGGGGTTGTGCTGCAGAGCATCATGGGGGTTTGTATGTGTTGAGATGATCACGTTCCAGATAAATGGTTGAACTGATTCCTGTCTCCTGTCTCATCATTATTGAATTGTTGTACAGACGTGGTTATGAAACCCACCAGACATAACAAAAGATTGGTGATGAGTAAGTCTGAATCTACAGGAACTATTCTGTCTGGAAGAAGTGGTTTTTACAACTGTTTAAAACTGTTATTTTCTGTGGTCCAGTCTAGGCTAATGTTAGCACAGTGTATTGCTAGCAGAGGCAAGTGCATAGTCGAGCTAGCTAAGAAAGAGCTTTAACATCGTCATGGACGGCAGAAAAGGACTGGAGACGGACGTCGGAGCAGAAAAACAAAATGATTAAAATGGAGGAATATACAGTGATTAAAGGAAAGGACATTTATTCAACTGTGAAGATGAACTTTGGAATAAAAAATTGCTAAATGAGCGAATTTAGGAGGAAACGTCAGTGAGTGAAGTGAATGAAGTTCACGTGACTGAGGAAAATATTGCTGTGGTTGAGGACAATACTGAAGTGAGTGACAATCAGGAGCTTATTGAGAAACGAAAAATGATTGGAATTGTTGGAAACATTGGACAATTTGATGAAAGTATTGAGCAGTGGAGCTCATATACAGAACGGTTTGAATATTTTGTTCTTGTAAATGACATGGATGAGGACAACATTGTGCCTACATGTTTTAGTGTAATGGGGCCAAAGACATGTAATTTACTAGGCAGCCTGCTACAGCCAGTCAGAACAGGTAATAAGACGTATGGGGATATTGTGGAGATACTTAAAGGACACTTTTCACCAGAACCACTAGTTAATGCTGAAAGGTTCAGGTTCCACAGGAGACATCAGGAAGAGGGAGAATCAGTAACAATGTTTGCTGCTGCATTAAAGAAACTACCAGAACACTGAGTTTAATGCTGTTCTAAATGACATCATTAGAGACAGACTAGTATGTGGGCTACGGAGTGAAGCTACACAGAAGAGACTGTTGACTGAAAGTCATCTGACTTTGGCAAAGGACATTGAAATCAGTGTGTCCATGGAACTAGCTGCTAAAGAGGCTCACCAGTTGAGTTCATCAGGAACTTAGTTGGTTCATCTAACAATCCTAATCACCAGCTGATACATTTTAATCTCATACCTTACACCTAGAAAACATAATTTAATAGAAATCACAACCGCTCCTCTATGTAATCAAGGTGCCTTGGGCTCCTTTAATCATATGTACTGGGAGTGACCAGGGGACATGTTTTGGAAAGAGGTATCCTTATACCTTGTTCCCCCAAACTGTTATTACTGAATGATAATTCACCACTGTCATTACAGCAAAGACGTATAATGTTGTCAGGTTGGACAGCAGCTAAAAAGATGTTGGAACTAAGATGGCAACCACCACACCTCATTGGATCAGCACTTTTATAGATATCATTTATTTAGAACTATCCACTGCTAGGATCCATGGGGCTAGCCAAACAACAATTGCAGCTGAAACCATAAAATAACTCCTGTAGTGGGATTTACTCAACAGATTGACCGTTAATTATAATTTTTGTGCAAATGTGTACCTTGATTTAGTATATAATTTAATGGAGATCAAGTTGGGTGTGTTGGGGTGGTCCCAGGAGGGGTTGGAGGGTGGGTTGGGGTGGTCCCAGGAGGGGTTGGAGGGTGGGTTGGGGTGGTCTCAGGAGGGGTTGAAGGGGTGGGTTGGGGGTGGTCCCAGGAGGGGTTGGAGGGTGGGTTGTTGTGGTCCCAGGAGGGGTTGGAGGGTGGGATGGGATGGTCCCAGGAGGGGTTGGAGGGTGGGTTGGGGTGGTTGGGGTGGTCCCAGGAGGGGTTGGAGGGTGAGTTGGGGTGGTCCCAGGAGGGGTTGGAGGGTGGGTTGGGGTGGTCCCAGGAGGGGTTGGAGGGTGGGTTGGGGTGGTCCCAGGAGGGTTTGGAGGGTGGGTTGGGGTGGTCCCAGGAGGGGTTGGAGGGTGGGTTGGGGTGGTCCCAGGAGGGGTTGGAGGGTGGGTTGGGGTGGTCCCAGGAGGGGTTGGAGGGTGTGTTGGGGTGGTCCCAGGAGGGGTTGGAGGGTGGGTTGGGGTCGTCCCAGGAGGGGTTGGGGTGGTCCCAGGAGGGGTTGGAGGGTGGGTTGGGGTGGTCCCAGGAGGGGTTGGGGTGGTCCCAGGAGGGGTTGGAGGGTGGGTTGGGGTGGTCCCAGGAGGGGTTGGAGGGTGTGTTGGGGTGGTCCCAGGAGGGGTTGGGGTGGTCCCAGGAGGGGTTGGAGGGTGGGTTGGGGTGGTCCCAGGAGGGGTTGGAGGGTGGGTTGGGGTGGTCCCAGGAGGGGTTGGAGGGTGGGTTGGGGTGGTCCCAGGAGGGGTTGGAGGGTGGGGTGGGGGTGGTCCCAGGAGGGGTTGGGGTGGTCCCAGGAAGGGTTGGAGGGTGGGTTGGGGTGGTCCCAGGAGGGGTTGGGGTGGTCCCAGGAGGGGTTGGAGGGTGTGTTGGGGTGGTCCCAGGAGGGGTTGGGGTGGTCCCAGGAGGGTTGGAGGGTGGGTTGGGGTGGTCCCAGGAGGGGTTGGAGGGTGGGTTGGGGTGGTCCCAGGAGGGGTTGGAGGGTGTGTTGGGGTGGTCCCAGGAGGGGTTGGAGGGTGGGTTGGGGTGGTCCCAGGAGGGGTTGGAGGGTGGGTTGGGGTGGTCCCAGGAGGGGTTGGAGGGTGTGTAGGGGTGGTCCCAGGAGGGGTTGGAGGGTGGGTTGGGGTGGTCCCAGGAGGGGTTGGAGGGGTCCCAGGAGGGGTTGGAGGGTGGGTTGATGCAGCTGAGGTGGGTGATTGTATATGTGGTTTATTATAATTGTATTTATCTGCAATAACTAGTTTCCATAATATACTGATATATATTTTAACAGTATTGTGTCTCTAGCTGTATAACCATTCCTGCTGCTATTTGTTCTGATATATATTTTAACAGTATTGTGTCTCTAGCTGTATAACCATTCCTGCTGCTATTTGTTCTGATATACACTACCGTTCAAAAGTTTGGGGTCACTTTGAAATGTCCTTGTTTTCGAAAGAAAAGCAATTTTTTTGTCCATTAAAATAACATCAAATTGATCAGAAATACAGTGTAGACATTGTTAATGTTGTAAATGGCTATTGTAGCTGGAAACGGCTGATTTTTAATGGAATATCTACATAGGCGCACAGAGGCCCATTATCAGCAACCATCAGTCCTGTGTTCCAATGGCACGTTGTGTTTGCTAATCCAAGTTGATCATTTTAAAAGAATAATTGATCATTAGAAAACCCATTTGCAATTATGTTAGCACAGCTGAGAACTGTTGTGCTGATTAAAGAAGCAATAAAACTGGCCTTCTTGAGACTAGTTGAGTATCTGGATCATCAGCAATTGTGGGTTCGATTACAGCCTCAAAATGGCCAGAAACAAAGAACTTTCTTCTAAAACTCGTCAGTCTTGTTCTGAGAAATGAAGGCTATTACATGTTCTGTTTCAGCTCAACCGTCTCCCCATACTGATAATAAAGTGTTTTATTGGTATCTTCCACTAGATGGCAGTAAACACCTGCTGTAACTAGACTACGACTATGTGTTCGGTTTCATACATGCAGTTTCCCAGAGGAGGAGTGCTGATCTAGGATCAGGTCCCCCCTGTCCATCTAATCTGTTTCATTATGATCTAAAAGGAAAAACTGATCCCAGATCAGTACTCCTACTCTTTATGAATACTGTCACCGGTGACTCCTCAAGATGAGGCTCATGATTTATAAGTTATATTCTTTAAGAATCAATTAATATCATTATTTGAACTGCTTTGCCATGAACAGATCTGTGAGGTCTTAACTTAAAGGTACTATATAAACCATATGGTTATTTAAATGGGGTTGAACATTCATCCCATCAGATTGTGTAAAGGATTTTATGAGTTCAGAAAAATACTGACTTGGAAGCATCTCTCTGACCTCACCCTGCTGAAACACACCCACATAGCTACAGTTATATGCTTTTCTGTTTTTACCCACTTTTACAGCCAATGTGTGCACTGGCATCCATATGAATCAGTGGAAAATACAGACTAGTTAGCCATCTCCCAATAGATGGACCCCACGCAGAACTTTCAGCAATGCAGCATCTTCAGTAAGCGAGTATTCCAGACACTCTCTTCTTATGAACCAGTTGCTATTAAATAAAGGTTTTTGGACAGAAAACCTGCGGCTACGGTAGGATTCTAGGCTAATCTGGGCTGGCACCTCTGTTCCAAGATAGTTAGGAACAGTCGGAGGTGGAGGGGGCTGTGGAGCCATTATCCTGGCGGTGCTTGTGGAAGGGTGGGTAGGCTCTGCACACGGAGCTAACTGGAGCTCGGCAGCATCATCACTGTTGGGCTTGCCGGCGGCCTCGCTGGTTTGATGATGCTGCTGCTGCTCATCACTCTCCTTTGGCTTTGTTTGGCTACTTTTTGTACCATTGTCTGAAGAAGCCTATTGTGGTGAAACGTCAGGAGTAAATGTAAATGTATACCAACAGTGGACAATTCCCAGCAAAAGCATGGAGCTACAACTCTCTAGTGGAGAATAGAGGGAGTATTCCCCTTGGAGAATCCAGAGTGGCTCACTGAAGAAAAACATATTGGAGAATAACAACAATCTCAATCTGAAGCTATAAAGAAAAAAGGGGAATTCCTCTGAAAATCAGGAACACCATTCTTCCTCCTGCCCCACCTATTGTCCCTGTATGAATATTAGTTGGCATCTAATTGAAGAACATACTGCTTTATAGATCCCAGCCTGACAAACAATTGTTTGGGCCTTACTTTGAGCACTTTGCACTGTGCCTCCATTGAGTCTCCATGTGTCAAGCAGTACAGAGAAAACGCCCTCTAGATGACAGCAGAGGCCTGCTCTTGGATCTACCCTTTCTAACCACCAGTTTAGTGACCTTGTTCCATCAATATGTCCATACTACTTCACGACCGATTTGAGGTGTTGACCAGCAATGTCCCATTGGGCTCAACCAAGCCGAGAGTGAGGTTCTAGAAAGAGGACTGACTTTCATACCAACTCCTAAACAGGAGGACCGTGGAGAGCCCTGGAGGGATCTACACTTCTATCATAGAAGATTGAAGTTATTAGAACATTTTGATTATGAAACAGATTTTCCTCATATACTATTTCAAAACCCCTCACATTGGGAACCTACGTTGGAGTCAGTGTCAGAAACTATACAGACTGTTATATGTAGGGATGTGGCTTCCTTTTCACAATTCAGAACCAGACCTGTATATCAGCTTAACCTTACACATCTTTCAAAAAATCAAGCTCTAGAAACATTGAACACCAATCAGAATATAGTGATTAAACCAGCAGATAAGGGGGCTCAGATTGTTGTAATGGATAAAGTGAATATCTTCTTGAAGCCAATAGACAATAGGATAATGGTAAACACTATGTTCCATTGTCCCACTCAACACAACCGGAAAACACAAAGATGAATCCAGGAGATAGTGAGTAAATTATATGAGGATAAGTACATTACAGATAAACAGATGGTCTATCTTTTTGGGGCAGATTCTCCAAGGCCTAGGCAGTTTTACTTACTGCCTAAAATACATATCTCCTGAGACGTTGGCGGTTTCCCTACGGCTGACCAATAGTAAGTGATTGTGTCTCAGAATCTTCCTGTATTGCTGATTATATTGACTTTTATATCAACCCTCTATCCCAGAAACACCCCAGGTATGTTAAGGATAGTTATGAATGCAGGGTTTATTACTATTGTATTACTCTTTATATTAACTTAGCTACTGACTTGTTCTATTGTTGTTGTCAAGAGGTTAACCTGCTAGTCAGCATTTCATTGTACTGTTAACTCCACGTATATGGCAAATAAACCAACTTGAACTTAGAAGGGAAGGAGGAGGACAGCCAGAAAGGGAGGGGAAAAGATGGCCAGCTAAATTACAGTATGTGTCCTCAAATGTTATGTCACATCTCACATTAGCTGGAAGAACTGACAAATGAGATGAATAGAGGTCTTATAACTTATTCCATTCTACAGGTCCATTGTTTTTTATCATGTCTCTTTATATTCATATACCCTGGGGACCATGTAGCTGTATTGAAATCACCTTGTTTTATAACCTTCTTTGTTGCTCAGTGGTACTTCAATTGGCCGGACCATGCCCAATTATTTCACACGGTAATGCTCCAGCATCCACTCAGAGCTTATGCATCTAATGCATTCCTCCAAAAAAAAGTTGTTAAGCAAGTCCCATCTTCATCCACATTTATTTGCTTATTTGTAAGATGAAACCTGAGGGGATCGCTGTAGTGTGTCATAAATGCATCCAAAATGGTTCTGAGGTCCTCAACAGTGCTATTCTGTACCGTAACTGGGATGCAGTGTTCTTCGCTGATGTTCTAAATAAAAATAAAAAATATTATTTTTGAGACCTTCAATTAGCTTTTTATTCTTCTTCTTCTGAAAACCAGATTTTAATCAAATAAAACCCAGACTTTCCTCTCCTTTCTGTTTCTCGGAGGTGGAAACTGAGCGTGAATGCGCATGTGTCAATTGAATATCCAATGACGTAGGCCTAGGTGTCCAAATACTCATGGTCCAATCAAATCACACAATCTACTGATGGCGAGTCAACCAATCAAAATGTCGCAGATCATTACAGGCGTAAACTAAACTAAAAATTTGGTGCATAACTTTATTGACTTTATTGGCACATTTTCTGTAGATTTAATTTACAAACAGACACATTCACTACATTAGTTCCATTATTCACTTAATTACTGATTATTTATTTTCAGTAAACTCTTATTCTATAACCTTTATTGTTGTAACATTCACACTGCTAGTTTTACACATTATATATATATATATTTTGTCTCATGTCTCTTTATATTCATGTACTGTACATAAGCAAGTCGCTAGGTTATTATTTTTTAAACTATGATGTAACTGAACATCCACTAGGTGGAGCCAGTGGTCCACTCTTGATTAGAGCCTTGCTTTGGCATGTCATTTCATGGTTCTGAGATACTTCGAGACGTTTCACATAAAATTGAAATTTGTTTGGTAAAAACAGTAGGAATATATATATATATATATATATATATATATATATATATATATATATATATATATATATATAATATTATACTAACATTCTAGATACACACACACACACAATGAAGTGACTAATAATTTTTGTGTAACTGTGGGGTAACGGTACATCCACTAGGTTGAGCCTTTGCATGCAATTTCATGGGTTCTGAGACACCTTGAGACAGGTCACATAAAATTGACGTTTGTTTGGTATAAACAGTAGGATATATACATATGTAGGTAGAGTACATTCTCGTTTAAAAAAATAACACAACATCTCATTCATTATATATTATATCATTTTATACAATACATTATTAAAAACATTCATTTATAATATACAACATAAATAAATATATATATATATATATATATATATATATATATATATATATATATATATGCATAGTTATATATAAAAGCCTGCATCATATTGAAAATTCAACTCACCTTCAAAATGCTCCATGAGGAATAAATGATTCAAGGAGTCTCTTTAAGATGTATGTCTTCAGGCCTTCTGGTCCTCTGGGTCTTTTTTCTTGGTTGACTGAGACATCCCACGGACGCTCTTTTATGGGGTCAAATGGATCTGTGTAGGTCAGCAGTAAAACGGGACATCTTAAAGAATACAATTACCTTTTTTGTTTTTAATTGACTGAGATATCCACTGGACATTCCATCCTCGGACACTTCGCGGACATCCCCCCCCAGAGAGAGAGAGAGAGAGAGAGAGAGAGAGAGAGAGGGGGGGGAGGGACGGAGAAAGAGAGAGAGAGCTGTAATTCATTGAAGGTAAATACAATTTTCTTTCAAACCTTTTATTTTCTTCTAAAATGATGCTACAGAAATGGAAGCATTTATATACAAATTATTAAAGTTCACTATACAATATTGAATATTAAACTATGACACTAATGTTTACTACTAAACCTTTATATGGATCATAAACTGTATTATTACACAATACTACACCTTGCTAAACAATACATGTTTAAATGTATAATTATTATTATAATTTTTTTCTTAGAAAGAAAGCAGAATCAGCATTTTTCTCCTTTTCAGGGGCCTTTTGTAACCCGACACCCCCATCAGTCTCCAAATCCCCGTCTTCAAGCTGTGAGAGGGACTCAGACGTTGCCTCTTCCACCAGGCTCTCCATGGCCTTCAAGGTTTCACATGTTTTCTTTTCCATGATAGATCAACCTTCTTGCCGATAAGCCCAAGTTCTGTCTTGAGGACAGAAGGGACCATCTTCGTAAATGTTCACGATGGTGGAAAAACTGTTGCACTTGTTTCATCATATCAAGCACCTTAAACCAATCTCGCCACTTGAACCTAAAGACAGGCACTAAATAGTTGACCTCTGTGCAAGCGTTTGAAAATACATACGAACTAACAGATTTGGTGGCATTTGCGCTATTGAATTCAGAACAACCTAAAATTGTCACTTTGGAGTCTGGACTATACGCTACTGAAGAGATTCGTATGACTTTCAAATCATCTGGCCCACAGACTTCCTCTTCCAGTGCGTACCCAGGCAGGGATGTTCCATTCAGGGCCTTTTAGATCTGACATAGAGCAAGTCTTATCTTAAGCCATTCCCTCATGAGAAACGCAGGAGAAAAACTCCCGGTTTTTGGCTGAAAAAGGTTGTTGAGACAGCTGTGTGTGAAAATCTTCACTGTTGAATCGTCCGGTTGGCCTCCACTCATATCAATCCCACCGTTAAAACAATCAGGTGCATCACAAAGAATGGCATCGATGGTTTTGTCATTGTGGCCCAGACATGAAGGACACAACACACCTAGAATTGGTCTAGGAGACGTGTTTTCTGGAGTTTTCTGTGGTTGATCTCTCTTGAGGTTTCTTGTCACTCGTAGTGTTCACAGGACAAGTCTAACACTTACTTATACTCAGGCAGACCTACCCAGAAATTACTTTTTCATTCTACAAGGGGTCACAAGCTCACTACACAGCAGCTCCATAAGTTCACTACAAAAAATTCCCAACTGTTTCACATTTTTCAAACAGTTCAAACTTTAAGTTCAACTTGGTCAGTACACGACACATCAATCACCAGGCCATTACTTTTTATTTCAAACATGTTGTAGAGGGTTCGTTGCACATTGCTGATATTCTCTTATTCTTAAACAAACTTTACACTTTAGAAAATAACACAGACAACGGCTTCTGAGTATATATAAAATATATTTAGTTATGCAATTGTAGGCAGAAGTTAATACAGAGTCAACAGGATTTGTATAGCTCTTCATAAGTTCTGCAAATTGTCCAAAACAATCTCTGTTTTTCATACAAGCACGCCCCTCCCTGGCAGATCAGGAGCCACCATGTTTTCTTCTTGTGGCTGTGTGGAAGCGACGAGAAATTGAAACAATCCAGGTCTACCTGTTCCTCCAGTTGATCTCTATCCCATGTCCTTGACTACACGCCCAGACCAGCTGCAGGGAGCTAGAGAGAACCATCCTTACCAAAAGCACAGCATTGGTAGTTAAGAAATGTCTCTACTATTGTTAAGCATATTCATTGTTAACTATTACTATTTAACAAATCAGGTAAATATGTGCTCTTTCTCTCACAGCATAATAGATCATATATTCCCCATCAATGTGCTTTACTTCAAAGAAACAGCAGCACTATCAAGTTACATAAGCACACACCCTAAATAGTGAAGAGAACATCCGGACAGGATGTCCTTAAAAGGTCATAAACACAGGACACAGGAAAACTCACCAATCACTTTTTGACAGCAACCGTCTACTATATTCTCTCTCACAGGAGTCTGTGAAACAAGACAGTTGGAGATTGAAACATTGTATGTGTATTCCCTTCCCCCAACTGCTCTGTTCACTCAGACAAACAAACCAGACTGCAGTTTCCCACGCAAGAATTGACTTCAAATCCTAAATTACTTGATATCTTTCAGATATACATAATTTTCCCCTCCTCATAATTCCATCGGTCTATAGGAGTGTCTCAGGTTTTCATTACAACCATTTCTAGTGCATATTGTATATGGTTTCAATATCTTACTATCAGATTTGATAAATAACAGATTATAACATGAAAAGCTCAGTGTTGATTTTAAATGTAAACATTAACAGTCCACAAAAAGGGTGTGTAAAACAGTATGTTGGCTTGGCTGATAAAAAGGGTAGATTGAATTTCTCTTGGCAGTTGTGGCTCCCAGGTCTACAGCCAATCAAGGACTAGCTACCCATCCCCCACTGCTGCTCTCACCCCCCACCCCCCACCCCATCCCCTGACATGCTGGACTCTCAGGTTCTGTTCAATAAAGTGCAGCACAGCACAGCACAGTACAACTTTATTAGTCCATGTTACAGGGAACAAAGGGAATTTGTCTTTCTGAAGGGGTTGGTCACAGATCTGCCAGTTCAGATCAAATCTCACTCTTTGTTGTCTGGCTCAGGACTCAAACCAGTGACCTTTCAGTTACTGGACTAATTCTCTAACTTCCACCTCCTAACACTTCTAGCATGGGCTTCCTAGGCTAAGTTCCTTTTACACTATCCCATGTGTGGAGAAAACACGAGTCTCTCTCATGATCTGGTAATGAGGTACTCCTGCCTTCAAAATCAGTGTCACCCTCAGGTCAAGTGGGCTTTACCTCTTGGTCTAATGGTCAAGAAACTGTTTTTTCCCATGGGACACCTGGGTACAGATCCCGCCCATGAAATGTGCACACCTCTCCCAAGGCACCATTCCACTGCTTCCACCAATGTAGTGTTTTTTTGCAAACAGCAACAGTGTAATTCCCCTTTCGTCTCAAACCTGGGTCTCCCTGCCCGTAGGCAAACCAATAAATTGTAGTGAATTCAGGGGGTAGCCCCAAACAGGTTTTGAACCTGGGTCCATCAATGAACCTAGTAAAACTCAGGGACGTTTAGTAAAGCTCAAACCAAGTTTATTCACCCATTGGATCATACAGCTGCATAAGACAAAGAACATATTCACACAAGCACTGGTATTTAACCCTTTCTCCTATGCTGAGCCCCTCCTTCCACATCTGAACAGCCAACACACCTCTGTTGCTATCCAGAAGATTAGTGATATATGTTCTTCCTCACTTCATCTAACCTGACCTCTGCCCAAATTGCTCACTCCTCCCCAACTCACGGCTGTCATGTTGACTTCTACCAGACTGTGTCTCTTCTCCTCCAATAGGATCCCTGATGGCTAACAATAACATATCCTGACAGAATGGAAACGTTATACATTCCCCTCTCTCCCTCAGTGACATGAAAAAGTATATTTCATGTTTAGAAGTCAGAACCCAACAAGCGCTACGACAAGAGGTCCGAACCTCTCAATGATGTGGCTAGGTGTTGGATTAAGGTTGCTACATTACCCCCTTCCTTGGGGAAAGCATGCCCCCACACTTCTTTATAGCAAGTCTCTCACGTGTACATGCCTCTTTGATGGCCTCACAGGCACGATCCCACTTCTGACACCAATGTAACAAATTAAGGGATAGCTCCAACCAGGACTCGAAACCGGGTCCAGCGACTATCAAGCCAACAGCTTATCCATTACACCAAGAGATCAGAAGGTGTTAATTGGTAGGTGTTGGGTTCAGCTTGCTACAGTATATACTTGTATAGGGCAATGTGTGATCTGGGAGCGGCAGCACTACCACTAGTGCTCCTGACACAGCCTAACACAATCTTTACCTTCTGAACCTTAAAAACGGACCTAAAGTCAGATACATTTAGACAAACCACCATGTGAGCAGCAAGTGTAGGGTTAATGGAGTGAAGTGGGGGTTGGGTAGGACCCAGGTCTCCTTGAGATGACCAGTAGAGGACTCTGTGTAGTTGGAGAAAAATACTATTTACAGATAAACTTTGGGTTTCTAGGTATGTTTAGTCCCAGGTAAGTTAAGTGATCATGAACCACTTTAAATGATATCATCTCTAGCTCACTTGTTGTACAATTATCTGAGATACACATGAGGTCACTTTTTCCCCAATTTATTGAATTTCCAGATAGTTTGCCAAATGAATTGATTAAGTCTAGTAGGTTAGGGACAGAGGCTACTGGGTCTGAGAGGTATAAAAGCACATCGTCTGCATATAACCTCTCTTGAAAAAGCCAAACCTTGACCCGGAAAATATAAAAACTATCGGCCTATATCGAATCTTCCATTCCTCTCAAAAATTTTAGAAAAAGCTGTTGCGCAGCAACTCACTGCCTTTCTGAAGACAAACAATGTATACGAAATGCTTCAGTCTGGTTTTAGACCCCATCATAGCACTGAGACTGCACTTGTGAAGGTGGTAAATGACCTTTTAATGGCGTCAGATCGAGGCTCTGCATCTGTCCTCGTGCTACTAGACCTTAGTGCTGCCTTTGACACCATCGATCACCACATTCTTTTGGAGAGACTGGAAACCCAAATTGGTCTACACGGACAAGTTCTGGCCTGGTTTAGATCCTACCTGTCGGAAAGATATCAGTTTGTCTCTGTGAATGGTCTGTCCTCCGACAAATCAACTGTACATTTCGGTGTTCCTCAAGGTTCCGTTTTAGGACCACTATTGTTTTCACTATATATTTTACCTCTTGGGGATGTTATTCGAAAACATAATGTTAACTTTCACTGCTATGCGGATGACACACAGCTGTACATTTCAATGAAGCATGGTGAAGCCCCAAAATTGCCCTCGCTAGAAGCCTGTGTTTCAGACATAAGGAAGTGGATGGCTGAAAACTTTTTACTTTTAAACTCGGACAAAACAGAGATGCTTGTTCTAGGTCCCAAGAAACAAAGAGATCTTCTGTTAAATCTGACAATTCATCTTGATGGTTGTAAAGTCGTCTCAAATAAAACTGTGAAGGACCTAGGCGTTACTCTTGACCCTAATCTCTCTTTTGACGAACATATCAAAACTGTTTCAAGGACAGCTTTTTTCCATCTACGTAACATTGCAAAAATCAGAAATTTTCTGTCCAAAAATGATGCAGAAAAATTAATCCATGCATTTGTTACTTCTAGGTTAGACTACTGCAATGCTCTATTTTCCGGCTACCCGGATAAAGCACTAAATAAACTTCAGTTAGTGCTAAATACGGCTGCTAGAATCCTGACTAGAACCAAGAAATTTGATCATATTACTCCAGTGCTAGCTTCCCTACACTGGCTTCCTGTTAAGGCAAGGGCTGATTTCAAGGTTTTACTGTTAACCTATAAAGCGTTACATGGGCTTGCTCCTACCTATCTTTCCGAGTTGGTCCTGCCGTACATACCAATACGTACGCTACGGTCACAAGACGCAGGCCTCCTAATTGTCCCTAGAATTTCTAAGCAAACAGCGGGAGGCAGGGCTTTCTCCTATAGATCTCCATTTTTATGGAACAGTCTGCCTACCCATGTGAGAGACGCAGACTCGGTCTCAACCTTTAAGTCTTTACTGAAGACTTATCTCTTCAGTAGGTCATATGATTGAGTGTAGTCTGGCCCAGGAGTGTGAAGGTGAACGGAAAGGCTGGAGCAACGAACAGCCCTTGCTGTCTCTGCCAGGCCGGTTCCCCTCTCCACTGGGGTTCTCTGCCTCTAACCCTGTTGCAGGGGCTGAGTCACTGGCTTGCTGGTGCTCTTTCATGCCGTCCCTGGGAGGGGTGCGTCACTTGAGTGGGTTGAGTTACTGACGTGATCTTCCTGTCTGGGTTGGCGCCCCCCTTGGTTTGTGCTGTGGTGGAGACCTCTGTGGGCTATACTCGGCCTTGTCTCAGGATTGTAAGTTGGTGGTTGGGGATATCCCTCTAGTGGTGCGGGGGCTGTGCTTTGGCGGAGTGGGTGGGGTTATATCCTTCCTGTTTGGCCCTGTCCGGGGTTTCTTCGGATGGGGCCACAGTGTCTCCGGACCGCTCCTGTCTCAGCCTCCAGTATTTATGCTGCAGTAGTTTATGTGTCGGGGGGCTGGGGTTAGTTGGTTATACCTGGATTACTTCTCCTGTCTTATCCAGTGTCCTGTGTGAATTTAAGTATGCTCTCTCTAATTCTCTCGTTCTCTCTTTCTCTCTGAGAACCTGAGCCCTAGGACCATACGTCAGGACTACCGGGCATGATGACACCTTGCTGTCCCCAGTCCGCCTGGCCTTGCTGCTATTCCAGTTTCAACTGTTCTGCCTGCGGCTACGAAACCCCTACCTGTCCCAGACCTGCTGTTTTCAACTCTTAATGATCGGCTGTGAAAAGCCAACTGAGAGACCTGAGCCCTAGGACCATACGTCGGGACTACCGGCCGTGGTGACTCCTTGCTGTCCCCAGTCCGCCTGGCCTTGCTGCTATTCCAGTTTCAACTGTTCTGCCTGCGGTTATGGAACCCCTACCTGTCCCAGACCTGCTGTTTTAAACTCTTAATGATCGGCTATGAAAAGCCAACTGAGATTTATTCCTGATTATTATTTGACCATGCTTGTCACTTATGAACATTTTTGAACATCTTGGCATGGTTCTGTTATAATCTCCACCCGGCACAGCCAGAAGAGGACTGGCCACCCCTCATAGCCTGGTTCCTCTCTAGGTTTCTTCCTAGGTTTTGCCTTTCTAGGGAGTTTTTCCTAGCCACCGTGCTTCTACACCTGCATTACTAGCTGTTTGGGGTTTTAGGCTGGGTTTCTGTACAGCACTTTGAGATATTAGCTGATGTAAGAAGGGCTATATAAAATAAAATTGATTGATATAACGAAATGATGCTTTCTATGTTTCCTACTTTAAGACCTTGGATATTAGGATGATCCCTTACTTGTATCGCCAGGGGTTCAAGGGGGACAGCGAAGAGCAGAGGACTGAGTGGGCAACCCTGCTGGACAGATCTAGGTAGTTCAAAGGGACTGGATTTGTCTCTGTTGGTCAGAATAGAGGATGTTGGGCAGGCGATCTCCTCCAGTCACATATCATTCCCTTTTGTTTTATGGCAGACTCCTATGAAATAATATGACCTCTCATACCCACTTGAAAAGGCTCCTAGAGTGTAGAATCAGATACCACTCCTGTGTCATTAGTCTTTGGCTTGGATGCATATTTGATGTGGTTGAAATACTGTCATCTTTTATGATGCTGATAAAGACAGGGGCCGTCTGTTAAGGTGCTAACTGCACAGTGTAGCTACAGGTTATACACTGAGTGGACTAAATATTCACAACACTGTTATGACCAGTTTCTCTGGTATCTCGTACTTCAGGATGTAAGAGAGTAGTCGACCACTTAGATGGAGAGTTGATTCATTGTTATTTAATGGTTACAGTACTGGATTCAATGACAAGCGGTACGGGCGTAGCCTCTTGTCATCTGAATGACTTCCATAGAAAACCTCTCAGTTTATATAATGCTCTCCGAGCTACTTCCATCCCACAGTTGCCAACCATTATTGAGTGTCACTCATCTCCTACAATAGGATCCCCATACATAGTATCGTGTGGCACCCTAGCCAGGCCATTCCATCACATACTCTTTCTAAGATTAGCAACAGTGGCCCCTA
The DNA here is from genome assembly GCF_020615455.1 of Coregonus clupeaformis. Lineage (NCBI taxonomy): Eukaryota > Metazoa > Chordata > Actinopteri > Salmoniformes > Salmonidae > Coregonus > Coregonus clupeaformis. Next base: position 18,631 of record NW_025536559.1, read on the forward strand.
ATCTATCTTAGCACGCCGACCTTCTGGCCCCCCATCCGTGACCGACACAACACATGGCGTGTCCTTCTCCTCTCTCTCACCTACAGCTGATGACTTTAAAGACATTAATAAAATGCTGTATCAAAAGACGTTATATCAAACACCTTCCTAATATTGAGTTACCTCCCCACTTTTGCCCTCAGAACAGCCTCAATTCGTTGGGGCATGGACTCTACAAGGTGTTGAAAGCGTTCCACAGGGATGCTGGCCCATGTTGACGCCAATTCTTCCCACAGTTGTGTCAAGTTGGCTGGATGTCCTTTGGTTGGTGTACCATGAGCGTGAAAAAACCAGCAGCGTTGCTGTTCTTGACACAAACCGGTGTGCCTGGCACCTACTACCATACCCCGTTTGAAGCCACTTCAATATTCTGTCTTGCCCATTCACCTTCTGAATGGCACACACACACACAATCCATGTCTCAATTGTCTCCAGGCTTAAACATCCTTCTTTAACCTGTCCCGTCCCCTTCATCTACAAGTGACATCAATAAGGGATCATAGCTTTCACCTGGATTCACCTGCTCAGTCTGTCATGGAAAGAGCAGGTGTCCTTAATGTTTTGTCCACTTAGTGTAAATTGCACAATAATGATTCATTGATGGATTTTCTTATGTAGTCTATTGTTTTCTCTGTATTGAACCTGCCTGCCACCCACCCGCCTGGGGACTGTGGGTTATGAGACAACCCCCGCATCACTAGCTTGCATGTTCTGCAGCCTTGTAGAGATAGGGAGGGGATGACTGGGAGGCAGGTTGGCATTTATTGTCATGAATCTTGCCCTGGAGGCTGTTCTGCAAAGTGGTCACTAGCTGGCACAGGCATAAAGTAATTATATCTGATTTTAATGCTAACCTTAACCTCACTGCTAATCCTTACCTTAAATTAAGACCATAAAACACAATTATTTTCCACAAATGTTTACGATATAGCCAATTTTGACTTTGCAGCTGGCATATCTAGAGGAAATTGTGCAGTTCTGCCTCCAGGGCAAGATTCATGACAAAAGTCAATCTGTGACTGGGAGAGGCCAATGTAAAATCGATAACAAAATTGTTTTCACAATGAACGTGCTTTTTCTTGTTTAAAGTATGTTTTATTATGAAAAGTATAATATATCCATGTACAATTGTACAATTATGGAGCATGTGTCCATATACAATTGTACAATTTGTTTTTCAACAAAAAATACATACAAAACATTATCACATTGGTATTTTAACGGTGTTATTGTAAGAGTTTAAATGTTTAAACAGAGGATATATCTACAACAGTATCAACAAAGTGCAGTATGTTCTGAGTATGTTACCTTAACGTAAACTCATAACGTCC
>NW_025536559.1:25000-55748 GCF_020615455.1 Coregonus clupeaformis
GCACCTGACTCCAGAACTCAAATCTCTCTGGGTGATCAGGATACGGCTGCTTCTCTATCCTCCATGTCACCTTTCTGTTCTCCTCAGACAGAGAGAGGAGTCTGTTTACTGTGTTTAGGTCCAGTGTGAGATCACAGACATCTGATGGATGAAACCAGACACAATATTAGAAATCATCATCATTCACATTAGAATGTTAACTCACTTTTCACTAATTCATTTAATGTAGATGTTTCTAGGTATCAAAAGGAGAAGTTAAGGTAACTTGAGACTTGTTGAATGATCATATGTTATACTGTATGGTAATATAAAACACACTTATTCCCATTAATTACACACACACACACACACACACACACACATCCTTAACACACACAGGAACATGTCACATTTCTAATGTAACAGGAACGCGCCACACACACACACACAGACACACACATTGTCAAAGCAACTCTTTGTAAACTTTGGTGTCCCTGATTTCTGCTTCTGTAGATCTACAGCTGATATTTAATATGACCAAGTAAGTAATGATGGTGGTCTTTGACTTTGACTTCACTTGAATTAAGACTTATTCTTAGTCATATTCTTCACAGCAGTCAACACTCACATTTTCTAAGTCCAGGTTTCATTGTGTTCTCTCCACCATGTTCCACACTGTAGCGGTAAGCAGAAGAACAGACAGTCATTGAGGGATACACCTGAACTCACACACACTCACTCACACACACACACACACACACACACACACACACACACACACACACACACACACACACACACACACACACACACACACACACAGAGTCACACTGTCAGCATATAACTTTGTCCAAGAGGTAAGAATGTTTGTCTGTGTGTGTGTCCAGTGTGTGTTTATGTGTGTGTCCTGAATGTGTGTCTAGTGTGTGTGTGTCCAGTGTGTGTGTGTGTGTGTGTGTGTGTGTGTGTGTGTGTGTCCAGTGTGTGTGTGTGTATCCAGTGTATGTGTGTCCAGTGTGTGTGTGTGTGTGTGTGTGTCCAGTGTGTGTGTGGTGTGTGTGTCCTGAATGTGTGTCTAGTGTGTGTGTGTCCAGTGTTTGTGTGTGTGTGTGTTTCCAGTGTGTGTTTCCAGTGTGAGTGTGTGTGTGTGTGTGTGTGTGTGTGTGTGTGTGTGTGTGTGTGTGTGTGTGTGTGTGTGTGTGTGTGTGTGTTGGCCCAGTGTGTGTGTGTGTCCAGTGTGTGTGTTTGGGTCCAGTGTGTGTGTGTGTGTGTGTGTGTGTCCAGTGTGTGAGTTTGGGTCTAGTGTGTGTGCGTTTGTTTGTGTGTGTGTGTGTGTGTGTGTGTTTGTTTGTTTGTGTGTGTCCAGTGTGTGTGTGTCCAGTGTGAGTGCGTGTGTGTGTGGGTCCAGTCCTTACACACACACACACACACACACACACACACACACACACACACACACTGGACACACACACACACACTGGACACACACTGGACACACACACACACACCCACACACACACACACATTGGACACACACTCACACACACACACACACACACAGTCTTTATATAACTTAGTCCAAGTGGTGGTCAGAATGTTTGTCTTAACTAGCCTGATAACTCCAACATGTCTGATATGAACATTGACATAAACCCTCTACATACTTGAGTTTCTCCAGTCTGCAGTGTGGATCCTCCAGTCCAGCAGAGAGCAGTCTGACTCCTGAGTCTCCTGGGTGATTGTAGCTCAGGTCCAGCTCTCTCAGGTGTGAGGGGTTTGACTTCAGAGCTGAGACCAGAGAAGCACAGCCTTCCTCTGTGACTAGACAGCCTGACAGCCTGCAAAGAGTCAAATCATATTAAAACCACACTGCTATTTTTTGGTGGTGAGTCATTTTCTGTCTAAGTGAGTAGATAACAGGTTTCTAAACACTACTAACTTAATCCTATTGATGCCATGATTAAGAAAGATCATGAATGAATCATTAATAATAATGAATGAGAAAGTTACAGGCTACAACAAAACATACTAACCTCTCACCATTAACATCAAATAAAAGGTGACATTATATACTGTTGCCTAATATGAAACATTATATCTCAAATCCAAAATGCTGGAGCATAGCACCAAATGTAAAACTGTAAGCCTCACTGTCCAAACACATATGGTGTGGACTATGTGTGCCTGGTAAACACATGTGGATCTGGTGAACAGTTATCACTTGTTGACCAACTACAGGAATACTGACCTCAGAGTCTCCAGTTTACAGTGGGGACTCCCCAGTCCAGCAGAGAGCAGCTTCACTCCTGAATCCTTCAGGTCATTGTTACTCAGGTCCAGCTCTCTCAGGTGTGATGGGTTTGACTTCAGAGCTGAGACCAGAGAAGCACAGCCTTCCTCTGTGACTCCACAGCCTGACAGCCTGACAGAGAGATCATCATGATTTCACAATCTGTTAATTTAACACCAGTAGTGTAGAAGGACAATGGCAGATGCATTTGGTTTCTTCTCTTAAACAACATATAGATTCATCTTCTGTCTCCTAGAATTGCATGGCCATATTGTTATACTAATGTGAACAACAATGCACTGATTCAATATGTTTTCAATATATATTATATACATATTATAATACATATATTTCTCTAAACTGAATATTTATTCCTGATGATTAGTTCTTATATGTCATGTTATGTACTCACAGAGCAGCTCTGGAGGCTTTGACCACTGGCAGCAGCCTCAGAAGACCTTCCTCTGATCTGGAGTATTTCTTCAGGTCAAACACATCCAGCTCCTTTTCTGAAGTCAGCAACACAAAGACCAGAGCTGACCACTGTGCAGGTGACAGTTCTTCTTCTGAGAGACTTCCTGATCTCAGGTAGCTTTGGATCTCTTCCACTAGAGAATGGTCTTTCAGTTCATTCAGACAGTGGAACAGATTGATGCACCTCTCTGGAGAGGGATTCTCCCTGATCTTCTCCTTGATGTACTTGACTGTTTCTTCATGGCTCTGTGAGCTGCTTCTTGTCTTTGTCAGTAGACCTCGTAAGTGTTTCTGATTGGACTCCAGTGAGAGGCCCAGAAGGAAGCGGAGGAAAAGGTCCAGGTTTCCCGTCTCACTTTGTAAGGCTTTATCCACAGCACTCTTGTAGACAGTAACTTCAGGCTTGTCTCTGAACAGCGCAAAGAAGTTCCTGGGCGTTGATTGAGGTTTGGCCATTAGATTCTCATTGTTGTTGATGAATGAGAGGAACACATATACAGCAGCCAGAAACTCCTGAATGCTCAGATGCACGAAGCAGTACACCTTGTCCTGGTACAGCCCACATTCCTCTTTAAAGAGCTGTGTGCACAATCCTGAGTACACTGAGGCTTCATTGACATCAATGCCAGCCTCTTTCAGGTCTTCTTCATAGAAAATCAGATTGCCCTCAACAAGCTGTTGAAAAGCCAGTTTTCCCAGTGACAGAATGCTCTCTTTATTCCAGTGTGGACCTGTCTCTTCTTTCCCAAGATACTTTTCATTCTTCTGTTTGGTATGAAACACCACAAGGTGTATGAACATCTCAGTCAGAGTCTTGGGCATCTCTTCTCTCTTATGTTTCAGCATGTGTTCAAGGACTGTTGCAGAAATCCAACAGAAGACTGGAATGTGGCACATGATGTGGAGGCTCCTTGATGTCTTTATGTGTGAGATGATTCTGCTGGCCAGGTCCTCATCACTGAATCTCTTCCTGAAGTACTCCTCCTTCTGTGGGTCATTGAACCCTCGTACCTCTGTCACCTGGTCAACACACCCTGAAGGGATCTTATTGGCTGCTGCAGGTCGGGTGGTTATCCAGAGGAGAGCAGAGGGAAGCAGATTTCCCTTGATGAGATTTGTCAGCAGAACATCCACTGAGGTTGACTTTGTGACGTCACAACAGATCTTGTTCTTCTGGAAGTCTAGGGGCAGTCGGCACTCATCCAGACCATCAAAGACGAACAGGACTTTGTACTTGTCGTAGTTGGAGATCCTTGATTTTTTGGTTTCGATTGAGAAGTGATTGAGAAGTTCAATGAAAGAGTGTTTTTCCTTTTTCATCAAATTCAGCTCCCGAAAAGGGAATGAAAATACAAATTGGACATCCTGATTTGCTTTTCCTTCAGCCCAGTCCAGAATGAACTTCTGCACAGAGACTGTTTTTCCAATGCCAGCGACTCCCTTTGTCAGCACAGTTCTTATAAGTTTGTCTTGTCCAGTTAAGGGTTTGAAGATGTCGTTACATTTGATTGCAGTCTCTGGTCTTGCTTGTTTCCTGGTTGTTGTCTCAATCTGTCTCAGCTCATGTTCATTATTGACCTCTCCTTTTCCACCCTCTGTGATGTAGAGCTCTGTGTAGATCTTATTGAGAAGTGTTGGGTTTCCTTGTTTAGCGATCCCCTCAAATACACATTGAAACTTCTTCTTTAGATTAGATTTGAGTTCACGTTGAAGAATCACAGCAAGCTCATCTGAATCTAGAAATAACACAGAGGATATTAATATTACATATGTTTTAATGCCTACAGTATTGTAAGACTGTCTTATAAAGTTTAAATTATAATCATTTATTCTCTTAACTGTCTGTATAAATCTGTAAATGTTTTCATAATGCATTACACACTGGTGTGACTGATTATATTATTATTGGTATTATTGATGGCATTAATAGTGTTGTCTCTTTCTCTCTCTCTCCTCTGTCTCTCCTCTTCTCTCTGTCTAAATTAATCACCACAACACATCCCTGCTGCTACTTGATGAGGTCACTAGGTGTTGTGTTAAGGCTGCTACAATATCACTGAGTTACACAGCTACTTTAGCTGTACTTTAGCTACAGCTTTTAAATGTTCTAAAACAGCATTCAACATGAGGCAGACAGCTCTTACTTTTCTCCAGTGTGTCAGCAAGCTCCTTCTGGTTCATTTTCCTCAGGACGTGCAGTGTGATCTTCAGAGCCCCCTCTCTGGCACTGCTCTCCTGCTTCTCATCTTCAGCGTCCACCACTTCCTTATCCTGCTTCTGACTCTCAAAGCCTTCTGGGAGTTCCGGACTAAGAATCCTCTTGAACATCTTCAGCTCGTTCTTCACAAATGTCATAATATTCTCTTCAAGCAACTGAAATAAATCAAGTAAATAAGTTAAGCAAGAGAATAATTGCTTTCTCATTAACACATGAATGAATGATTGACAGATCAACTTTACTTGAGGTAAACGAAAACAAATGTACATAACAGGACCACATACACTGAATATGGAGGCCAGGTCTGTTTGATGACTCTGGGAAGACTGACCACTGAGAATCTCTGACTCTGATCTCTCCTGTTGGTTTCTGTGGACAAAACATCAGATTACATCTCCTTATCCAGGGAGTGCACACACACACACACACACACACAAACAAACACACACACACACACACACGGAGGGAATGTAGTGTTTGTTTAATATTGTTTCAGGACTATGAAAATTGAAAGAAGGTTTAGCCTATGGATTATGAAAACAACCAAAAGAAATGGTAAAATGGGAGAGGAGAAATGACTAGAGACAGTGTTGTTTAACTCACTGACCATGACCCATGAGTTCTTCTTACCTTTGTTCACTAGAAAAGTCTCCCTCTCTAAACTTTATAGGTAGACCCATAGACTTGTCACTCTTCATGGACACACAGCTGGGTACAGGGGAGGCTGGTCTCTCCTGCTTGATTGGACTTCAACACAACAGAGACAAACATTACGTCTCTCATCTACTCTGAACTCAGATGGGGAAACATAAGAAGAGTTTCATTCAAAAACGCTATAAATCCATTTTCAGAAATGTTGGTAAATTAGCTTTTATTGTTTCAAGAAATTATGAAAGAGATTGGTGTGTTTTTTCACTATCTAATCATGGCATGGGGTTGTTCAATGACAGCCATGTATTTGTTTAAAATCTATCACTTGATGGTTTCATTTCAGAGAGACAAATAATCATGTTTTTATTGCAAAATGCTATATATCTGCCTCACTCACAGAGAAATAACTAGTACTACTAGGTTTTACACAGTAATAATATATATCTGCCTCACTCTCAGATAAATATTTTATGGTTGTAAGTGGTAAAATGAACTAGAAAATGTCATATTTTGTAATTCTGAGTAATTACTACTTTAGTAAGGATATACTTTATTCAGTATTACTGCAGTTACTAAATAATTCCAATAGATGGGAGCTTAAGACCATGAATGACATTTCAGAAGATCAGTTAAGTTTTCTCCCTGGATACACCACCACTCCCCTCACAGGAAAACTCCTGCACACGCTTTTTACTGTCCCTTTCCACACTGCTAACCCAAGAGGAACGACTGAAAAAGCATGTAACAGATTACTGTGAAATAACATAATGATGATTAATGTTTATTATTAGCTGTTTTTATGCTCATGTTTTGAAATTATACTTCATTACTATAACGATTATCAATAAGCCTGAACATTAATTTAGTCACCTCTGGTCGAGAAAAACGTATTTTCCTAGTACATTCATTGTCAGATTCATCAACCAGCAGCGAGCACTCTGCCTTCTAGCACAAGCGAGGGGCATGTTGAGGTACATTTGCTAACCGCAAGGGTTGCATGATGTAATTTATTGGTGGGCTGGAAGACGCACTCTTGTCTTATCTATTCCGAGGTTGTTTAATCGCAATATTAGATATTTAAAAATGCATGTATACTAGGGTTGAGGTTGGAGCATCTGACTAGTGATTATTTACCAGGGGTTCAACACCTGCTATAGTCACTATTTAATTGCTCTTCCAAAAGCAACACAGGCCTAATACGAGATATATAGCTAACTAAAGTAATAAGTGACCATTTTAGAAAATCATGGGACACATAGTATTTGGTTGCATGCTATTTTATGTCAATCATATTGCTGCTTGTAGCCTATAACTGATGCTTCGTGGTCTTATGCTGCCATCTATTGGAAATATTTAGCTATTAAAAGTTATTAATTCACGTACAGACGTTGGTGAGGCAGCTGAGAAATAAAGTGTATTAGATCAGTCTCAAACCTGCCCCACGCCAATTGCTGGACTTTCACACAGAGTTTATTAGGTCACCCAATTCAACCACATTTGAAAAATAAAACAAATGTGTCTTATTTATCAGGTGCTCTGTCTTGCTATTATACATATAATAAAATAACAACAAAATAATCAAAACACTATTTAATACTATAATTGTATTTATTAATATAATATTATTACTAAAATAGTTTCTAAAAGTGTTCTAGGCTACCCTACCCTAGAATGAGGGGTTACGGCTAAAATAGGTTATAAGTAGGGTAAGAGTTTCTATATAGCACTGTGTGACATCTGCTGGTGTAAAAAGGGCTTTATAAATACATTTGATTGATTGTTAGGTTTAGGGTTTTTATGGCAAAAAACTGTATGGGTTTATAGCACTCTTGCGCCTCCCTTTGGCCATCTGTGGGTACTACATAACTCATTCATTACATTTTTTACATTTACATTTTACATATTTAGCAGACGCTCTTATCCAGAGCGACTTACAGTTAGTGAGTGCATACATTTTCATACTGGCCCCCTGTGGGAAACGAACCCACAACCCTGGCGTTGCAAGCGCCATGCTGTACCAACTGAGCTATATGACACTTGCTAGGCTCATAATCTGAGGTAGCAACTGTGTCAGATCTACAAATCCATTAGCTAGACCACCCAATTAGACAACAATCACCCCATTATACCCATTTGGTTTGCAACTCAGTGAACCTGCGCAGCATTCGCTCAATTTGATGCCTATGAACGAAGATTTCGATGCATATCAAATTACCCAGCAGCCATTTAGAAACAACAAGTCATCAGAATTTTTTTATTTCTTAATAAAAAAATGTATTCTGGCTGTTTAAATCTGCCACATATTGAAAAAGAGGACAGGGACATGCGTTTTGTTTAGATTGTACACTTTTTTCTTAAAACAAATATGTTTAACCATGACCAGAAAATGTTTAACGTTTGATGGCTTTGCGCCAGACAACACCTATTAGACTGTGTCTCACCACAACATGTACTCAGGTTAACATTGAGCGCGCTCACCAAGTAACCGTAACCTTGTTAATAATAAGTTACCTGAGGTAAACCTACAGTAGAACTAATAGGAGCTGGTAGGGTGAAAAATGCCCTAAAAAAAGGCCTGTTTTTTCGCGATTACTTCATAACCAGGGACAGAAGGTAATATTATGAAACTGGGCTCCATGGCGGATGCAATGAACTAATTTTATCAGAAATAAACTTTGTAAAAAATTTAACTTGAGGCGCCCCGAAAATAATATTCAAAAAGTTCAGTCCTTGGACACAGAGGAGTTAAACACTAAAGTTACCGTCCATCTAGTGAACAGGAGAATTGGACAGAGGGATGGTAGGTAGCCAGCATCCGTCAACGAGAGAGGGAGAAGCCCTCCACCGTATTTAACAGGTGGAAGAAACAACCCGGGAGCTCCATCGGTACACAAAAAATTAGGCAGCCGGTGATGATGTAGTGGTAGCTAGCTTAGCTAGCTGTACCGACTAGCTTGGCTAGCTAGCAGGTCGTTCGTCTGTCCCTCGAGGATGATGACGAATCCGATGAACCACAAGATGAAACAAGGATAGCGAGTGAAAAGGATCTGGCTACACTCATACTGTCACTGACCATTACGCAAAAATCTAATTGAACAATAAACTTCGGAGTCTCAACACTGTAACAAACTCTGTCGTTGTTCCCCAACATCACATCAGCCCACTCTGCGCGTAACTGGACAATATGCTTGGCGCCAAACCGTACGTGGACGTGTACAGTTCCAGAACGCAGACATGAGCAGTGCAACACAATACATTTACATTTTAATCACTTAGCAGACGCTCTTATCCAGAGCGACTTACAGTTAGTGAGTGCATACATAACCCGGTCTTTATACTGGCTTACATTAGTAATATTCATTTATTTATTTTTATATGTAAAACAAACATTCAACGTTTTTTAATAACAAAGTGTCTCAGAGTAGAACATTGGTCGTATAAGTGCTGAGAATAAAGACATTTTACACTTATGGGTATAAATTAAAGCTATGCATGAAGCCTCTAGTCCCACCTAGTCGGCAGATATTTAGGACACCTCATGAGCTGTCCTAACCAGTTAAGAATAAACAGCAGGTGTCTTGATAATACTATAGAATAATGCAGTGAGTCAGTGGTTCCTGCGCCACATGTAATTGCTTTGGAGTAGTTAAAATAATGTTTTTATATTTCTATATGATCAATCCATAAATAATATAGACCTACATGGAACAGTTTCTCTTCAGCTTTTGACAATGATTTATGTATAATAATTATGTATAATAAATGTTGGTGATTCAATAGCCTAGTTAATCATTACATGTCTTTTAACACACTATCTATGTTTTGCTCAGTCTGGCAGTTACCCAGAACTATTAGATGCTCTCTCTTGTGGCTGCTGCTGATGACAACTGAATGTATGTTATCATAATAATGATGTCTGCATAACATTTTGTCTTCATTTTGGCAGATTAACTCATGCTTATTTCTGAATATTAACTCAGGTTTTCGCCCAGCGGCAAATGAGTTGGAGCTGTGGCAGGCGTTGGACCTGTGGCCGAAAAGTGTCCAGTTTGAATCCCGGGCCGGGCGCTGTAAAAAACAGGCGGAATTGATCTGACCCCTGGAGAGCTAATGGGTTCACATCCTCAAAACATTCACCTTTCTTTGGGCCCTTGAGCAAGGCCCTTAACCCCACAACATGCTCTCCATCCAGGGGAACTGCACTGCAGCTTGAACCTGTGCTGGTCTCAACTGTATGTGTGAGGTCTGCTGTTTGGGGGATTAAGAACGGAGCAGAATACATGTTTTTGTTGTTTGCTGTAACTAATGGACAAAGTTGTATTGTATTGTAATGTATTGTATTGTATTGTAAAGAAGTCAGCCAGAGTTGACGTGTGTGTTTGCATATAATGAAGATCAATTTTACCCCCCCCCATACAATACTTTTAAACACAGTAATTATTATTTTTTCCCAGACATCTATAGTGTTTACAGTAATGACTATTACCGATCATTATCTTTTTAATCCCACCCCTCTGCTACTCTCAGCCCCACCCACCTATCTCCGTAGAACATCCTCTTTTGATTTCCACCTGCCATATATTTTTCAACTGTGATGTGATGTCATACATGCATTTTTAACCTTTCTAGTCGGATAGTATCCACAGACTGTAAGTTAAAGATACATATTTATCATAAGAGTATTATTCTATTTTTGATTGACTGACTATGGCTTTCCAAATCCCCAGCACTGCTATTTCAAAGGATCATATTTACATTAATTTTGGGATTTTTCAACCATTCCTATTGTCCTATAAATTATATTCTTAGCAAAAAATATTCCTATTTAATAGTAGTAGCCATAATTCATAAATGGCACCATGCAGGGTTCTATATGGAACCATTTTGGTTCAGGGAAGAAGAACCTCTAGAGTTCTGATTAAAGAACCCTATAAAAGGTTTCTATATAGAACTTTTAGTGGTTCCATATATTAAGCAAGCGATAGAACCCTTTTTGGTTTAAACAGGAGTGAAGAGTGTGTTGATTTGACGGTAGTATTGTCAAAATTCCGCTTGTAACAACGATCAGAATTAGTAAAAACAATAAGGTTCTGCATGACAACATATTAGACAATAACTAAGAGTAGGATAAATGATTGTGTCATGCAAAACTTCTATAGATGTGTGTGTGTGTATGCTGGTAAAGATGTCGGTATGTGTGTGTCTGTGTGTGTGTGTGTCTGTGTGTGTGTGTGTGTGTGTGTGTGTGTGTGTGTGTGTGTGTGTGTGTGTGTGTGTGTGTGTGTGTGTGTGTGTGTGTGTGTGTGTGTGTGTGTGTGTGTGTGCTGGTGAGACAACCACATATCAGAGCCAAATATACAGGATACAAACATTTCATTCCAGCTATATAGCATTTTGCAAAACAAAAATTCATACACAAAAATCTATTAATTATAATCTTAGAACAACAATATTTGACAGACACATGAAGGTACCCATAAGCAATCATTTCTGATGTAAAATAACAAACGTGAAAAATTGTGGGAATAACGTTTTAGAAATAAATAAATTCTTAAACAACATTGTCATCTCACCTCTTAGCTTTGGTGTCATGTTCCCCAGAGAGACTCATTTTAGAGGCAGGGCCCCCCTCCTCTCTCTCCCCAGAGAGACTCATTTTAGAGGCAGGGCCCCCCTCCTCTCTCTCCCCAGAGAGACTCATTTTAGACCACTGACCCCTAAACAGAGATCCAACATGTTGGTTGTGGTTAACACAGTGACAACTATTTATTGAAGGTAAATTGTTCTATTTTATTCATTATCTCTTAGAAATAAAACATTTACTAACAGACACGTCCAAACAGTCAGGTGATTTAATGCAATCATATCAACACGTAGTCATGACTGACTTTTCTTGGAACTAATAATAATGATAATAATAATATAATATTAATAATAATAATAATACAATAATATTATTATTAATAGTAATTAATAATAATAATGTCTCACTTTCTCTTGTAATAATTCCACTCATTCTAGTGTGTTGCTTTGTTCAACAGGTCTGCTATTACTATGGTATTATTTAATTTAATTCATAATGTCAATGTTAAGAGAAGTACGTTTAGGTTTCATACCAAATTACACAGGAAGTAGGAGCTCATTGTAATTTTGAAAACAACAAATGCTCTGATATTCTGAAAGATTATTTAGAACTATGATACATTAACATTTTTACAAATTGTAAAATAACCACGATATCCGAATCCTATAATACGAGATATGAACAACAATATGTTTTTGAATTTGACTTGCCTACGCCCAGTTAGCGCCATTTTGTATGATTGAACTGACACGTACCTGTCCCAGGTGAAATGGACTGTTAGATGTGAGTGTTTTACTGTCATTCTCTATACTATAATAACATCATATATTTAATTTCCCTACACACTTTACAATAATCCCTTGGAAGAGTCTTACCTTGTAGCCTGTATTCACAAACAGAACATGTCAAATCATTGAGATATTTTCCGTTGTGCTGAGAGAGCACCTTCCTGATGACAAGTGGCTCTGTCTCTATGTTCTAGGTACAGTTGATCTTTGGATGCAAAAATATCTGGTCAAAGTCTAGTGGCACAACACCATAGTATATCATTAACAGAACAGTAGTTTAACCTTTGGCCAGTAATGGCCATGGCATACTATAAAATGTAGAATCATTATGAGGGATCCAGTTTCAACATATCTCTAACTTAGAAGTATACAATAGGGTCCCAAAATATTAAATTAAATTATTTTATACTAATACAATTGCTCAGAGAAAGAGATTGTTTAACAAGTAATACTTTTTTTCTCAAAAAGGTAGCGGTCAAAATTGACACCCCCGTTCAGTACCTCCCTTGCGAGAACACATTGGGAGGGATATTAGACAATTCCTACATACAGAATCCTTCCAAATGACCAACTACAGGAAGGTAAAGGTACAACTAAACACACAATAAAGAAACAAATCTCCCTAATTGACAGGAGGCTTGAATTTTAGTCATTTACCCACCGGCCTCTTACTACTATCCCAATGTATACATTCTACCAACATCATACATAAATAATCCCTGGTAGGATCCTTACTACCATCCCAATGTATACATTCTACCAACATCATACATAAATAATCCCTGGTAGGATCCTTACTACTATCCCAATGTATACATTCTACCAACATCATACATAAATAATCCCTGGTAGGATCCTTACTACTATCCCAATGTATACATTCTACCAACATCATACATAAATAATCCCTGGTAGGATCCTTACTACTATCCCAATGTATACATTCTACCAACATCATACATAAATAATCCCTGGTAGGATCCTTACTACTATCCCAATGTATACATTCTACCAACATCATACATAAATAATCCCTGGTAGGATCCTTACTACTATCCCAATGTATACATTCTACCAACATCATACATCAATAATCCCTGTTAGGATCCTTACTTTGCAGCCTGAATAAAAAAATAAATAAAAAAATGATTGCCTTGGCAACGTCTATTTGGGGATCCCAATAAAAAACTAAATACTTAACATGACCACAATAATGTCAGCTGTAGTTGTTGTAAAATGCCCATCATACACTGGTGGCAGGTAGCCTAGCGGATAAGGGTGTTGGACCAGTAACCGAAAGGTTGCTGGTTCTAAACCCTGAGCTGACTAGGTAAAAAAAACTGTAGATGTGCCCTTGAGTGTCTTTGGATAAGAGCGTATGTTAAATGATGAAAATGTAAATACTATTATTTAAAATGGTCAAGGGCTTTATGAATGTATTTTAATGCCTATCATCTGCCATGTAAAGTGTTACCATGCAATTTCTGTGAAAAAAGCCTGAAATGGTGGAAGGTCAAAGATCATGAGTATTTGATGTCTGTGTCTCTCTCAGTCTCTGTCTGTCTCTAACTCCAGTTGTCAGTAAAGAAAACTGTTAGCTGAGGTCTGTGTCTCTCTCAGTCTCTGTCTGTCTCTAACCCCAGTTGTCAGCAAAGAAAACAGTTAGCTGAGGTCTGTGTCTCTCTCAGTCTCTGTCTGTCTCTAACCCCAGTTGTCAGTAAAGAAAACAGTTAGCTACACCTCATGGTTAATGGTTTATCCTCATGGTGTGTAGAAAGCATACCTATATAAAAGTATATTTGTTCTTGTCCAGCCATTAAATATTCGTAGATGAAAGAGCAGGATATTCTATAAACTCTAAACTGGAGAGAGGACAGATCAGGATATCCTATAAACTCTAAACTGGAGAGAGGGCAGATCAGGATATCCTATAAACTCTAAACTGGAGAGAGGACAGAGCAGGATATCCTATAAACTCTAAACTGGAGAGAGGACAGATCAGGATATCCTATAAACTCTAAACTGGAGAGAGGACAGAGCAGGATATCCTATAAACTCTAAACTGGAGAGAGGACAGAGCAGGATATCCTATAAACTCTAAACTGGAGAGAGGACAGAGCAGGATATCCTATAAACTCTAAACTGGAGAGAGGACAGAGCAGAATATCCTATAAACTCTAAACTGGATAGAGGACAGAGCAGGATATCCTATAAACTCTAAACTGGAGAGAGGACAGAGCAGGATATCCTGTAAACTCTAGTAAGTATATGTTTAATCAAGGAAGTGTGTGTCTCCTAAATGGTGTGTGAGTCTTTTTATCACACTGTAATTCTGGAAGTTGGAACACACTCCTAAGATGAGTGTCTCTGAGGAGAGAGAGGAGGGGGGGCACTGCCAACCCCCAGACCCAGAGAGCAGTCTCCAGTACCCAGCTGTCTGTCCATGACTGGTCCATGTACAATCCTCTCAATGTTATCAGTGGACCAATGCCCTTTGACCCAAAGTAAGATTACTGCCATACATTATAGATTATAAAAGGGGAATTCCTCCCCAGATCTGTGGGGAATGTGAGAATGTAACAGACTGTAGTCTGGTTGGGAGGTTGGGAGTTCAACGTTATATCAATCATTTATTTATGAAGCCCTTTTACATCAGCAGTCCAATGTGGGGAGAAATAGAGGGAAATGTCTGATATGATGAATGATGCAGGGTGATTTCTGATACTACTGATCATCATTACTGTATGAAATACTATGGGGTTTAATAATGATCCAGGGTGATTTCTGATACTACTGATCATCATTACTGTATGAAATACTATGGGGTTTAATAATGATCCAGGGTGATTTCTGATACTACTGATCATCATTACTGTATGAAATACTATGGGGTTTAATAATGATCCAGGGTGATTTCTGATACTACTGATCATCATTACTGTATGAAATACTATGGGGTTTAATAATGATGCAGGGTGATTTCTGATACTACTGATCATCATTACTGTATGAAATACTATGGGGTTTAATAATGATCCAGGGTGATTTCTAATACTACTGATCATCATTACTGTATGAAATACTATGGGGTTTAATAATGATCCAGGGTGATTTCTGATACTACTGATCATCATTACTGTATGAAATACTATGGGGTTTAATAATGATCCAGGGTGATTTCTAATACTACTGATCATCATTACTGTATGAAATACTATGGGGTTTAATAATGATCCAGGGTGATTTCTGATACTACTGATCATCATTACTGTATGAAATACTATGGGGTTTAATAATGATCCAGGGTGATTTCTAATACTACTGATCATCATTACTGTATGAAATACTATGGGGTTTAATAATGATCCAGGGTGATTTCTGATACTACTGATCATCATTACTGTATGAAATACTATGGGGTTTAATAATGATCCAGGGTGATTTCTGATACTACTGATCATCATTACTGTATGAAATACTATGGGGTTTAATAATGATCCAGGGTGATTTCTGATACTACTGATCAACATTACTGTATGAAATACTATGGGGTTTAATAATGATCCAGGGTGATTTCTCATACTACTGATCATCATTACTGTATGAAATACTATGGGGTTTAATAATGATCCAGGGTGATTTCTAATACTACTGATCATCATTACTGTATGAAATACTATGGGGTTTAATAATGATCCAGGGTGATTTCTGATACTACTGATCATCATTACTGTATGAAATACTATGGGGTTTAATAATGATCCAGGGTGATTTCTGATACTACTGATCATCATTACTGTATGAAATACTATGGGGTTTAATAATGATCCAGGGTGATTTCTGATACTACTGATCATCATTACTGTATGAAATACTATGGGGTTTAATAATGATCCAGGGTGATTTCTGATACTACTGATCATCATTACTGTATGAAATACTATGGGGTTTAATAATGATCCAGGGTGATTTCTAATACTACTGATCATCATTACTGTATGAAATACTATGGGGTTTAATAATGATCCAGGGTGATTTCTCATACTACTCAAAAACTGCATTGTTGGTTAAGGGCTGTTAAAGGCATTTCACTGTAATGTCTACACCTGTTGTATTCGGCGCATGTGGCAAATACAAGTTGCTCTCTGAGCAGAACGGGAGATCAACTGCACCTAGAACATAGATACAGACCGCTCGTCATCAGGAAGTTGCTCTCTGAGCAGAACGGGAGATCAACTGCACCTAGAACATAGAAACAGACCGCTCGTCATCAGGAAGTTGCTCTCTGAGCAGAATGGGAAACATTTCAATGATTTGACATGTTCTGGTAGTGAATTCAGGCTACAAGGTAATATTATTGTGAAGTGTGTAAAGAAATTATATGTATGGTGTAATTATAGTATACTGAATCCTGGGACATGCGCTAACTGGGATTGGGTAAGTCAAATTCAAAAACATATAGCATATGAATATATCATAGTTCTACATTTAACATTTCGTATGAAATATGTAATTGTATCATATTTGTTCCACTATAGTGCAACGATCCTCAGTATATGAGCCACGTTACAATTCCCACCAAGTGGGTTAACCCTCTTAGTGCCAATGGCATGATGTGTCGGGTGTTTGCCTTTCACGCCAACAACCTGGGTTTGCTTCCCTGCCCCGCCGTTTGCTACAGAAGTGGGATGGTGGCCATGAGGCCATCAGAAAGCCTGGACGTGTGAGGGGCTGAGTAGTGCCTTTGATGTCGAAAATTGTATTTGTCGTTGTCACACCCTGGCTCTGGGACTCTATATGTTGAGCCAGGGTGTGTATATTATATGTGTTCTAGTTCTGTGTTGTAGTTCTATGTGTTGTATTTTCTATGTTGGCCAGAGTGGCTCCCAATCAGAGACAACGAGTGTCAGCTGTTGCTCTCTGATTGGGAGCCATATTTAAACAGTCTGTTTCCGTGTAGTGTTCGTGGGATCTTGTTTCTTGTTGGTTGTGTCAGTCCATGAACTGTCACGTTATCATTTTGTAGTGTATTTCACTATTAAAATAATATGTTTGCCTGCAACGCTGCGCCTTGGTCTACTCCTTACCCTGACGATCATGACAGAAGATCCCACCATAAAAGGACCAAGCAGCGTGTCCAGGAGTAGGCAGACTGGACATGGGAGGAAGCGCCAGGAAAGGAGATGGAGAGGCTGGCGATGGCCCAGGTGGGCAAATCGTGGTCCTGGGAGGACATGCTCGGGGGCAACGGACCTTGGGCTAGGATTAAGGCCCTGGCGAGAGAGGAGCAGCGGCGTCAGCAGTGCCATCGTCGAACGGACGAGAGGCAACCCAAAAAAATTTTTTAGGGGGGCACACGGCATGGCGGCTGGGCAGCAGGAGGCTGCTACAGGGCGATTTGGAGAGGAGGCCACCGGGTTAGGGGGGCCAGAAGGCAGGTTGGCGGAGTCTGGATGGAGAGCGGAACCAACTTCCCGCACTCAGGCATGGCAGCATGGGGCGGGGCAGGAGCCATATTTAAACAGTCTGTTTCCGTGTAGTGTTCGTGGGGTCTTGTTTCTTGTTGGTTGTGTCAGTCCATGAACTGTCACGTTATCGCTTTGTCGTGTATTTCACCATTAAAAGAATATGTTTGCCTGCAACGCTGCACCTTGGTCTACTCCTTACCCTGACGATCATGACAGTCGTCAGTGAAACAAAAAGTACTTTCAGAGTTTTTGTAGAATTAAGATAGACTTTATTACACAGATAATAGAGCCGAGGTGGTCTGCAGAGCATCTAACTTTCCACCTCTCAGCTCTCAGTTTATATACAGTTTCATCCTTACTCATTTTACATACTTTTTTAGCTAATCCCTCCCTGTTTGGTTCCTCCACCATTGTTTCCAGTTTTCACCTCTTGACCACTCTGCCCACTTCCTTATTTTATAATAATGGCGGTATCTGACTTCTCTCCCTTCTAATTCAGTGTCTGGAACATTAGTGGTGGGACCAAGGCCTGTCATTTAAAAATAGCAGCCCTGTCCTGTAAAAATAACAGCCCTGTCCTGTAGAAATAACAGCCCTGTCCTGTAAAAATAACAGCTCTGTCCTGTAAAAATAACAGTCCTGTCATGTAAAAATAACAGCCCTGTCCTGTAGAAATAACAGCCCTGTCCTGTAAAAATAACAGCTCTGTCCTGTAAAAATAACAGCCCTGTCATGTAAAAATAACAACCCTGTCATGTAAAAATAGCAGAGTCATTTCCTGGCTCCTTTCTGACCCCCCTAAAGGGCTCCCGAGTGGCGCAGCGGTCTAAGGCACTGCATCTCAGTGCTTGAGGCGTCACTACAGACCCCCTGGTTCGATTCCAGGCTGTATCACAACCGGCTGTGATTGGGAGTCCCATATGGCGGCGCACTATTGGCCCAGCGTCGTCCGGGTTTGGCCATTGTAGGCCGTCATTGTAAATAAGAATTTGTTCTTAACTGACTTGCCTAGTTAAATAAAGGTAAAATAAAAAGAAATACCTATCAATCGGTACTTAAACATGGCAGGTCCATAATCAATTTCTCAATATTATACAGTTCCCACACATAGCAGGCAGTTCTCACACATTGCAGGCATTCTTCCAAGCCTCTTCCTTCTGTACCATTTAGTCCCAACACCTGTCATGCTGTGATTAACCATGTTTAACTTATAGTCTGAACTATGTTTAACCCCTGGCTCCGTTCCAGGAATATGCCTAAGGAGGGAGGCAAAGGGCAACAGTCTGGTTTCAGTCACTGATAAGGGGCAGGACAGCCGTGGATTAGGGAGGAGCGAGGAATTTGACCCGAAGTCAGATCAGATGAAGAGAGAAGAAACTTCCACGCCCACGAAGGTTCTAGCATCAGGCAGGGGAACCAATGAAGTTCCTGCCTAGCAACAGAGATGTAACTATGTTTAACCCTGGCTCCGTGCTTGTCATGTTGTGATTAACTGTTTAACTTATAGTCTACTGAGTCTAAAAGGATTGAACTATAGTCCACTGAAAAATCCCCAATATCTTCCTGTTTTGGAGGGGGCTGTGTAATGAGCCACGTTCCAATTCCCACCATGTGGGTCAACCCTATTGCCATGTGTAGGGTGTTTGCCTTTCTCGCCAGCGACCCGGGTTCACTTCCCTGCCCCGCTGTTTGCTACAATATTAATAGCGTAGGCTACCTGTTGAACAAAGAGACTCAATAGAATGAGATAAAGGATTTTAGGATAATATAAATAAGTATCAATTTAGAGTTGTCTTTTAGGTTCAGCCTTGTAGCTGCTTTTATCAATTGGCTGAAATGTAACAAATGACATGGCCTCAGAGTTGGGAGATAACCAGGCCCAGTTTAAATCACCATGACAACCATTTCATTATTTCCCCCAGCGCAGCAAGGGGAATCTAGAGACTCAACCTTTGTACCCAATCACATAGGTTTACAGCAGCTCACAGTTGCAACTCCATTGCTAAGAAGTCAAACTGCTTTGGTTTAGATAAAGACACAGGTCATAATATCTGTAGCAATCAGGGTTGGGCTCAATTCAGAATTTTGGAATTGACTCCCATTCAACTCATGAGGAAGATTAATCGTCATTGAGCAAATTTCAGTTCTGCTGAGCGCAAACTTGAATGTTGTGAAAATTCGGTACAACTTTCGGCACCCGTTTACTGTGAACACTGAGGCTGTACCAGCTGGAAGTTACAGTTTTAACAGTGGCCAAGTATATAACTTTCTCTAGAAGCATGCTGAAAGTCTGTTGTTAATTTGTTTACAGAGAAATAGCATTGTATTCGGTCAAACACAACAGTTTGCTAAGAGCTGGCAGCAAGCTGCTAGGTCTGCTGTTAGAACCAGTAAAGGTCGCTTTACCACTCTTGGATAGAGGAATGACTTTGGCTTCCCTCCAGGCCTGAGGACAAAGACTTTCCTCTCGGCTCAGATTAAAGATATGGCAGATAGGAGTGGCTATAGAGTCAGCTACCATCCTCAGTAGCTTCCCATCTAAGTTGTCAATGCCAGGAGGTTTTTCATTATTGATCGATAAC
The DNA here is from genome assembly GCF_020615455.1 of Coregonus clupeaformis. NCBI lineage: Eukaryota > Metazoa > Chordata > Actinopteri > Salmoniformes > Salmonidae > Coregonus > Coregonus clupeaformis. The sequence goes on from NW_025536559.1 coordinate 45,035, forward strand.
AAAAACAATTCTACCTCTCCCACACTAACTTTGCAAAATGTAACCTTGCAATGCTTTTCTTTTCTTTATTGTTTTCTTATGCATGAGTACTATGGCTCAGAGTACAGGCCTGAGTCGTGCCTGGCAATGCTACAGAATCCTTCTCTGATGCGCTCTGCCTACTAAATCTACTGCATAGTTAGTTTTGTCTACTAAGTCTTGCATAGTTTGCTTTATTTCAGTATGTTGGACTGAAAGTGGCTAATATTGTGTTGATTCCATCAGAATTCCCACAGTAGAGGCAAATGTTAATAGTGTTAACTAATCGGGAAAACTATCAAGTTGGAGAGAACATTGCTCATGAGTTGAAATTCTAATTGGCCACATCCCGAGGAATTTGAATTTGAGTAACAGAAAGTCGAATTTAATTCAGTGCATTCAAAGATGATGGATACACTGACAAGATCCGTCTCTCTGCCCTCACAATGGGTGTTGTTGTCCACAAAGCTCCCGCCTATCCTTTTCTTTGGATTGGTTCCAACCGCTGTGTCTTTGTGAGATGCAGAGAAGGTGAACAGATGATCTATGCATGTGTGGTTCCCACCATGAAGCATGGAGGAGGAGGTGTGATGGTGTGATGGTGTGGGGGTGCTTTGCTAGTGACACTGTCTCTGATTTATTTAGAATTCAAGGCACACTTAACCAGCCACAGACCACAGCATTCTGCAGCGATACACCATCCCATCTGGTTTGCGCTTAGTGGGACTATCATTTGTTTTACAACAGGACACTGACCCAACACACCCCCAGGCTGTGTAGGGCTATTTGACCAAGAAGGAGAGTGATGGAGTGCTGCATCAGATGACCTGGCCTCCACAATCACCCGACCTCAACCCGTTTGAGATTGTTTGGGATGAGTTGGACCGCAGAGTGAAGGAAAAGCAGCCAACAAGTGCTCAGCATATGTGGGAACTCCTTCAAGACTGTTGGAAAAGCATTCCAGGTGAAGCTGGTTGAGAGAATGCCAAGAGTGTGTAAAGCTGTTATGAAGGCAAAGGGTTGCTAAAAACACTTTTTTCGTTACTACATGATTCCATATGTGTTATTTCATAGTTTTGATGTCTTCACTATTATTCTACATTATGTCCATCAACTGTAAACATGGAATGTAAACAGAACCAGTTACAACTGAAGTATCTGATCATCAACAGAACCAGTTACAACTGAAGTATCTGATCATCAACAGAACCAGTTACAACTGAAGTATCTGATCATCAATGAATTCCAGAAAAAAGTTATTCATTTTTCAACACAGCAGCCGCAAATCATCAGGTGGGCAAATGTGCACTTGTAAATTATTTTTGGGGGAAACTATCATTTTCTAATGTATTCTATTTCATTCCATGATATTGTTGTTCCAAAATAGATTTGTGTTGACTGTGATTAGGGCGTGGGAATACACTAGCCTCTGCTAGGCTAAATTAACAAACCAGGCATTTATAACTCACCACATGATCCTCAAACCAAAGACTGGCCAAACTCGTGTTTCTAAAAAGTAAATTCAAAGGCACTTTATAGCTTAGTAAGGCATGCGTTTTATACAGCCTAAATGCTCAATGTATAGGCATGTTGTTGAAGTGCTGTTGTTCATGTGTTGTTGAAATGCTGAATGCTCCTGCCAGCATGCATCATGTGACCAATGCTACATGCCATGACTAGGAGGCTACCAGCCGGTCCCTCAACCCTGCACCTTAGAGGCTGCCGCCCGATATACACAGACATGGAATCACTGGCCACATTAATAATGGAACACTACCAGCCGGTTCCTCAACCCTGCACCTTAGAGGCTGCCGCCCGATATACACAGACATGGAATCACTGGCCACATTAATAATGGAACACTACCACCCGGTTCCTCAACCCTGCACCTTAGAGGCTGCCGCCCGATATACACAGACATGGAATCACTGGCCACATTAATAATGGAACACTACCACCCGGTTCCTCAACCCTGCACCTTAGAGGCTGCCGCCCGATATACACAGACATGGAATCACTGGCCACATTAATAATGGAACACTACCACCCGGTTCCTCAACCCCTGCACCTTAGAGGCTGCCGCCCGATATACACAGACATGGAATCACTGGCCACATTAATAATGGAACACTACCAGCCGGTTCCTCAACCCTGCACCTTAGAGGCTGCCGCCCGATATACACAGACATGGAATCACTGGCCACATTAATAATGGAACACTACCAGCCCGGTTCCTCAACCCTGCACCTTAGAGGCTGCCGCCCGATATACACAGACATGGAATCACTGGCCACATTAATAATGGAACACTACCAGCCGGTTCCTCAACCCTGCACCTTAGAGGCTGCCGCCCGATATACACAGACATGGAATCACTGGCCACATTAATAATGGAACACTACCAGCCGGTTCCTCAACCCTGCACCTTAGAGGCTGCCGCCCGATATACACAGACATGGAATCACTGGCCACATTAATAATGGAACACTACCACCCGGTTCCTCAACCCTGCACCTTAGAGGCTGCCGCCCGATATACACAGACATGGAATCACTGGCCACATTAATAATGGAACACTAACCACTTTAATAATGTTTACATACTGCTTTACTCATCTCATATGTATATACTGTATTCTATTCTATTCTACTGTTTCTTAGTCTATGCCACTCCGACATTGCTCGTCCTAATATTTATATATTTCTTAATTCCATTCTTCTACTTTTAGATTTGTGTGTATTGTTGTGAATTGTTAGATACTACTCCACTGTTGGAGCTAGAAATACAAGCATTTCTCTGCACCCGCAATAACATCTGCTAAATATGTCCATGTGACCAATACAATTTGATTTGATTTTGATTTGAAATGCTTCACAATTGATTTCTTAAATGGCTGGCTATAGCCTTGGAATAATAATAATAATACAGCCTAAATAATTCATGTTCGTTCCTTAGGCTACCTGGCTGGCTCCTGACTCATTTAGAGTTAGTATGTTGTTTAACAGTCGGTTGAAATGTCGAACATCAATTGATAGTGACAGAATCACACATTGCTTAAGCAAAGTCAATTTTGTTTATCCTATAAAATGTTGTGCAGCCTCTGAATATCATAGATAAATCAAAGATGTCCAATATGCATTGGTCACGTCTGGTCGCCTGCATTTTACAGCTTGTTTCTGGCATATAGATCGCTTTATATAATCAGCCATTTTCTTTAACAAAAGCCACAATACCCTCACATACCCCCTCAATTAGAGCCCTGGTTTTAACTTAACACACCAAGTTCTTCACTGACACTGAGATATTTAAGGAGTGCATGGTGATTAGGGTTGAATAGCGGGAACCGGGTTACCGAGATCTACCGTTCAAACCCACTACCGTTCAAACGCACAAACCGGTCGATTATAATACATTGTTTATATTAACAGCAAAATGTCAAATGGAACTGTTAAATTATATGCAATGTCTAAATCTGTCTTATCGACGGCCTTGTCTCTGCTATCTGCATGATCAATCATCAACCCTTCGGGTGGGGACAGAGCACCTCTCAGGATGGAGAGCGCAGCACAATGCATGTAGACCTACCATCTCATCATGGTAACTGTTGCTACAGTAACATAAGGACAGAATGTGAGTCTAATTTACACATCTACATCTGGTTTCGAGGGGGCACATGGTTTATTGTAAAAATACTTATATTTTTATTTATTGCAGCGGCAGAGTTTTTAAAACAGCCTATCACTTGAATATCGTTGCTTTAAATCAATGCACATGCCAGCACTCTCTCGCAGTCTTTTTCTCAAAAATATAAATGCAACAGCAAACCATTTCAAAGATTTTACTGAGTTACAGTTCATATAAGGCAATCAGTCAACTGAATTAAATGCATTATACACCCCCGGGAATAATATGATACTTTTAAAACATTTTCTGACAAGTGACGACTTAGAAATGTTCTTTTCACGTTTAATCAATTATTTTCAATGTTTGGGAATGATGTGTACTAACTCTATAGCAGTCAGGAGCAAGCCAGAAAGCGGCCGTGCGTTTGGACAATGAATAGACACTGCAGGAAATAAAACCAAATAAAACCATCTGTCTAGCACATTTCTCTATTTGTCTGCCTCTTCAGTCCAGGGTGCATTGCATGGTGCCGTTGCCAGAGATATTAGAGGAAACAGATAGGAATCACATTGGGCAATGCACGTCGGAGAGTATAACGCTCCACCCCCAGCAGACTGTCGACCAATCCCGTTGAAGTTGTCATGCAGCGTACGCGATTGCTAAACTAATCGTCGCCCAATCCCTTCTCAAAGTCAGGGTATGAGTGGAGAAACGTGCCTATTTTCCTCGGAAGTACATAATGTGACGATTCCAAAACTATACAATATTACAGATATTTGTTAACACAGTGTCCAATGAAGGGCCAGATGTATACAAAATGGTGTCATCTGCGTAGAGGTGGATCTGAGAGTCACCAGCAGCAAGAGCGACATCATTGATATACACGGAGAAAAGTGTCGGCCCAAGAATTGAACCCTGTGGCACCCCCATAGAGACTGCCATAGGTCCAGACAACAGGCCCTCCGATTTGACACACTGAACTCTATCTGAGAAGTAGTTGGTGAACCAGGGCGAGGCAGTCATTTGAGAAACCAAGGCTATTTAGTCTGCCAATAAGAATGCGGTGGTTGACAGAGTCGAAAGCCTTGGCCAGGTCGATGAAGACGGCTGCACAGTACTGTCTATTATCAATCGCGGTTATAATATCGTTTTAGGACCTTGAGCGTGGCTGAAGTGCACCGATGACCAGTAGCTCGGAAACCGGATTGCATAGCGGAGAAGGTACGGTGGTATTCGAAATGGTCGGTGATCTGTTTGTTAACTTGGCTTTCAAATACTTTGAAAGGCAGGGCAGGATGGATATAGGTCTGTAGCAGTTTGGATCTGAGTGTCACCCCCTTTGAAGAGGGGGATGACCGCGGCAGCTTTCAATCTCTGGGGTTCTCAGATGTTATGAAAGAGAGGTTGAACAGACTAGTAATAGGGGTTGCGACAATTTCGCGGCTAGTTTTAGAAAGAAAGGGTCCAGATTGTCTAGCCCAGCTGATTTGTAGGGAGCCAGATTTTGCAGCGCTTTCAAAACATCAGCTGTCTGAATTTGTGTGAAGGAGAAGCGGGGGGCATGGGCAAGTTGCAGCAGAGGGTGCAGAGTTGGTGGCCGGGGTAGTGGTAGCCAGATGGAAAGCATGGCCAGCTGTAGCAAAATGCTTGTAGAAATTCTCGAATTGTAGATTTATCGGTGGTGATAGTGTTTCCTAGCCTCAGTGCAGTGGGCAGCTGGGAGGAAGTGCTCTTATTCTCCATGGACTTTGCAGTGTCCCAAAACTTTTGGAGTTAGTGCTACAGGATGCAAATTTCTGTTTGAAAAGTTAGCCTTTGCTTTCCTGACTGCTTGTGTATATTGGTTCCTAACTTCCCTGAAAAGTTGCATATCGCGGGGCTATTTGATGCTAATGCTGTACGCCACAGGATATTTTTGTGCTTGTCAAGGGCAGTCAAGTCTGAGGAGAACCAGGGGCTATATCGGTTCTTAGTTATGTATTTTTGAATGGGGCATGTTTATTTAAGATTGAGAGGAAATTACTTTTAAGGAACAACCAGGCATCCTCTACTGACGGAATGAGATCTATATCCATCCAGGATACCTGGGCCAGGTCAATTAGGAAGGCCTGCTCGCTAAAGTGTTTTAGGGAGCGTTTGACAGTGATGAGGGGTGGTCGTTTGACCGCGGACCCGTTACGGACGCAGCCAATAAGGCAGTGATCGCTGAGATCCTGGTTGAAGACAGCTGAGGTGTATTTAGAGGGTATGTTAGTCAGGATGATATCTGTGAGGGTACCCATGTTTACAGATTTAGGTTGTACCTGGTAGGTTCGTTGATAATTTGCGTGAGGTTGAGGGAATCTAGCTTGGATTGTAGGATGGCTGGGGTATTAAGCATATCCCAATTTAGGTCACCAAGCAGTCACAAACTCTGAGGATAAATGGGGGGCAATCAATTCACATATGGTGTCCAGGGCACAGCTGGGGGCTGAGGGGGGTCTGTAGCAAGCGGCAACAGTGAGAGACTTATTTCTGGAAAGGTGGATTTTTAGAAGTAGAAGCTCAAACTGTTTGGGCACAGACCTGGATAGTATGATAGAGCTCTGCAGGCTATCTCTACAGTAGATTGCAACTCCACCCCCTTTGGCAGTTCTATCTAGACGGAAAATGTTATAGTTGGGGATGGAAATTTCAGAATTTTTGGTGGCCTTCCTGAGCAAGGATTCGGACACTGCTAGAACATCAGGGTTGGCAGAGTGTGCTAACGCAGTGAATAACTCAAACTTAGGGAAGTAGACTTCTGATATTTATGTGCAAGAAACCAAGACTTTTGCGATTAAAAGTGTCAGCAAATGATAGCGCCTGGGAGTAGGAGTGATACTGAGGGCTGCAGGGCCTGGGTTACTCTACATCACCAGAGGAACAAGAGAGGACTAGAATAAGGATACGGCTAAAGGCTTTAAGAACTGGTCTTCTAGTGCGTTGGGTACATAGAATAAAGGGGCAGATTTCCGGGTTGTTATAGAAAAGATTCAGGGCATTATGTACAGACAAGGATATGGAAGGATATGAGTAAAGTGGAGGTAAACCTAGGTTGGTAACAATGAAAGAGATAGCATCGCTGGAGGCATCAATTGAGTCGGTCTCCGCGTGTATAGGGGTGGGACAAATGAGCTATCTAAGGCAGGTTTAGCTAGGCTGGGGGGTCTACAGGAAATAGTACAATTAGAAATAACCCAAACAACAATAAACTAACCATGTTTGGGCTGAGGCTAAACATAAACAGGATGTACTACCGTAAAAAGGAACAGTCCAGCAGACATCAGCTGTATAGCTGAGTTATCATAAGGTCCGGTGATAGAAGATAGTTCAGTAGGCTGCTAAAGCACTAGCAGGTAAGAGGCCACGGTTAGCGTGTGCTAGCGGGCGGGGGTAGCAGATGGAATCTCCAGTGGTCGACGTCGTCAGTGAACCACATCAGACGATTTTGTCGGGCGAGACCAGTCCGGGTAGGATCGGGCGGGCTCCCGCAGTGTCAACACTAGGCAGGTGGTCCCGTCCCGGTTGACAGAGAGGTAGATAGCGGGAGATGGGCCTGGCTCGGATGATTAAGCCAGACCACAGCGTCCATTTAGTTGAAGCTGGCTGGTAGCGATGAATCGGAGTTAAAGGTCCAGTGATTCCAGTGATTCCGGCAGAAAACTGATATGTTCTGGGTCGAAATGCTGCTGTGCAGACTGGCCGAATATCCGGTGATAAATATCCAGTGATTAAATTAATCCCGCAGAAAAAAAATCCAATGTTCTGGGTGAAATACCTTGTAACTGGTGGCTAATAGCAAGTAGCTAGTTAGCTGGCTAGCTGGCTAGCTAGTTTTCCAACTGGAGATTCTATATAAAAGGTGGAAGTCAATAATAGAACCGTTTCCACATTGAGGAGGCGGGTTGCAAGGAAAGTATATTTTGTAGAAGGATGAAAAGTCTGATAGGGAAATATGTACGAAAAATAAAAAAAAAAGAGGTATTTATAGGCTATTTACAGACACACGACAAAAACAGAACTGCACTTATTTCGCCATCTTGGACTTATTCCACATGTTGCTGTGTTACAGCCCCTCTAAAACTATTTATTTTCCGTCTCTCTGTGTTTCATAATTTTCCTTCATTTCGCAAGAGGCTGGATGTATCTCACCGGAGAAAGCATCCGAAATGCGAGCGAACAGCACCCTCTGTCTCTCTATGTATAGGCCATCTATCTGATGCTGTCTGGTCCAAATGAGTATGACATTGTTGCCTATAGCATTGAATGCAAGTGAAGCCAGCGAGCATTTGGCCTCCTTGATTAAAAATATATACAATTATAGCCAATCAGCATTGAGCTAAACTGAGTGAGCTCAAACTGTGAATGGTCCCCAAAAAAGTATCAAGGGAAGCCAGTTTGGATTTGGCTTCACCCTATCAAATAACATTGAGATCATACGTCATTGAAAAAAACAACTTAAATGGGTTTGCATTCTCAGTTGTGTTGTTGTCCTCCGGTGTAATCTAAAATTGACATTTTCCTAAATTAGCCATGGATGGAGATAGGATTTGGACATGTGGATTTACTTAATTCTCCATACTGGCTATTGATTATAACGCTGATTCTGATCCAACCATTCATTCATGCATTGTTGTGCCCCTGGCCTGAGAGGATGGAAGTTCAATATGTAGCTAGATGTAGACGGCTAATGTTAACTAGCTAACATTGCCCATGAACGTTCTTTAAAAGTGCTATCCTCTCAATCTTAAATAAGCATGCCCCATTCAAAAAAATCCAGAACAAGAACAGATATAGCCCCTGGTTCTCCTCAGACTTGACTGCCCTTGACCAGCACAAAAACATCCTGTGGTGTACTGCATTAGCATCGATTAGCCACCGTGATATGCAACTTTTCAGGGAAGTTAGGAACCAATATACACAAGCAGTTAGGAAAGCAAAGGCTAGCTTTTTCAAACAAAAATGTGCATCCTGTGCACTAACTCCAAAACGTTTTGTGACACTGTAAAGCCATAGAGAATAAGAGCACCTCCTCCCAGCTGCCACACTGCACTGAGGCGTTAGGAAACACTATCACCAACGATAAATCTACAATAATCGAGGATTTCAACAAGCATTTTGGCTATGTGGCTGGCCATGCTTTCCACCTGGCTACCACTACCCCGGCTACCAGCTCTGCACCCTCCGCTGCAACATGCCCATGCCCCCCGCCCCCCGCTTCTCCCTTCCATAAATTCAGACAGCTGATGTTCTGAAAGAGCTGCAAATCTGGACCTACAAATCATCTGGGCTAGACAATCTGGACACTTTCTTTCTAAAAATAGCCGCTGAAATTGCTCCAACCCCTATTACTAGCCTGTTCAACCTCTCTTTCGTAACGTCTGAGATCCCCAGAGATTGGAAAGCTGCAGCGGATCCCCCTCTTCAAAGGGGGGTGACACCTCTAGATCCAAACTGCTACAGACCCATATCCATCCTGCCTGCCTTTCGAAAGTTTTGAAAGCCAAGTTAACAAACAGATCACCGACCATTTTAATCCCACCGTACCTTCCTCCGCTAGTGCAATCCGGTTTCGAGCTGGTCATGGGTGCACTCAGCCACGCTCAAGGTCTGGGAAACGATATTATAACGCGATCGAATAATAGGCACAGTACTGTGCGGCCGTCTTCATTGACTCTGGCCAAGGCTTTGGAAACTCTGTCAACCACCGCATTCTTATGTGGCAGACTAAATAGCCTTGGTTTCTCAAATGACTGCCTCACCTGGTTCACCAACTACTTCTCAGATAGAGTTCCAATGTGTCAAATCGGAGGGCCCTGTTATCTGGACCTATGGCAGTCTCTATCGGGGTGCCACAGGGTTCAATTCTTGGACCCACTTTTTGTCTGTGTATATCAATGATGTCGCTCTTGCCTTGCTGGTGACTCTCAGATCCACCTCTAAGCAGAAGACACCATTTTGTATACATCTGGCCCTTCATTGGACACTGTGTTAACAAACCTCCAAACGAGCTTCAACGCCATACAACACTCCTTCCGTAGCCTCCAACTGCTCTTAAACACTAGTAAAACTAAATGCATGCTCTTCTAATCCAACGGCTGCTTGCACCCAACGCCCACCCGACTAGGAATCACTACTCTCAAGCGGGTCTGACCTAGAGTAGTGGACACAACTACAAATACCTAGGTGTCTGGTTAGACTGTAAACTCTCCTTCCAGACTCACATTAAGAATCTCCAATCAAAAGTTAAATCTAGAATCGGCTTCCTATTTGAACAAAGCCTCCTTCACCATGCTGCCAAACATGCCCTCGTAAAACTGACTATCCTACCCGATCCTTGACTTTGGCGATGTCATTAACAAAATAGCCTCCAACACTCTACTCAGCAAATTGGATGTAAGTCTATCACAGTGCCATCCGTTTTGTCACCAAAGCTCCATGAGATACATTAACTGTGACCTGTACGCTCTTGTTGGCTGGTCCTCACTACATATTCGTTACGCCAAACCCACTGGCTCCAGGTCATCTATAAATCACTGCTAGGCAAATCTCCTGTCTTATCTTAGCTCATTGGTCACCATAGCAACACCCACCCGTAGTCGCGTCCAGCAGGATATATCTCACTGGTCATCCCCAAAGCCAACACCTCCTTTGGCCGCCATTCCTTCCAGTTTTCTGCTGCAAATGACTGGAACGAACTGCAAAAATCTTCTGAAGCTGGAGACTCTTATCTCCCTCACTAACTTTAAGCATCAGTTGTCAGAGCACCTACCACGATCACTGCACCTGTACACAGCCCAATGTAATTAGCCCACCCAACACTACCTCATCCCCATATTGTTATTTATTTTGCATAATTTGCACACCAGTATCTCTATTTGCACATCATCTCTTGCACATCATATCAATCCAGTGTGTTAATACTAATTGTAATTATTTTGCACTATGGCCTATTTATTGCCTTACCTCCATAATGATTTGCACACACTGTATACATATTTTCTGTTGTATTTTTGACTCATGTTTTGTTTACCCCATATGTAACTCTGTG